>NC_029787.2:59023654-59024788 GCF_000816755.2 Arachis ipaensis | reverse complement strand
GCTGCATGGTTCTTCTTTGAAGAAGAAGAAGAATGAGCTGACCTCATTTTATTTAAATGAAACGGTTGGGCCCACGAGCCCAATTCGGGTCCAGTTCGACCGGTTTGGCCCAATCTTATGCCGAATTCTTTGAAATTAGTGTCGAAATTCTCATTTTAACGAGCTCTATCCTATTTTGATATTAGTTTTACATTTTTAATTTTCCTAATTAAAATTCAATTTATTGACGCATGTGATACCGAGATATAGCAAGCAATACCTTAATTCTTAGAGACACAATTTGTGCGTGCAGAAGGTGAAACTGGTAAGTTTACGAGGTTACAAGGAGTCGTGGTGATTTGAGGCGACAAGAGGAGGTAATCACACTTCATTGAGAATTTTAACCAAACATTGTACCTATTTGATTTTGGATTTTAAAACTTAGTTTACGTCATGTTATTTTATCAACCTTTGCATCACCTTGTATATTTTCTTCTATATCTATATGATATAATTTTCTTGATTTATTTGAAATGTTCAAAAAAGGATGTGCATATAAACTTTTTCTCCATCTTATATCAATTTTCGAGGACAAAAAGTTTTGTAAGATAGGTAGAATGTAACATCCTGTGCTTTTAAAAATTCTGTTATGAATTGAATATAAGGCAAAATTTATTTTTAAATCAATTAAGATTCTCATACAATTTTATTATAATTGAATATTTTACATAATTTTAGTAATTGAAAATAAGAAAGAATTGTACAGTTTAATTTAAGTAACTTCTATTATGAATAAGTTATGACTTATTATTAATTTGAACAGTTTTTTTTTTATAAATTAATCTATAAAGAATAATTAAATTAGTTTTATAAATATTTAGAGTTAAGTTAATTAGCATTCTTGTATAATTTTCAATAATTGGTTATTTTATAAAATTTAAAATTAGAATTCAGTAATGGAAGAACCATATATAATTTAATTCAAGTGATTTCTATTATGAATAAATTATGGTTTATTTTATTAATTTGAGCTCTTAGAAATGAATTTATTAGGAATGATTAAATTGATTTTTATAAATACTTCAAGTCAATTAATATTGATGTACAACTTTTATTATAATTAGTTATTTTATATATTAAAATTAAAATTTTGGT
>NC_029787.2:59005108-59023649 GCF_000816755.2 Arachis ipaensis | reverse complement strand
TTTCAAACATTTTATAAAATTATTGTATTATTCGTATATATTTTATTCTAACTCTAAATTTTCAAATCAATCACCAAAAAAAAAAATTTCGAAACAAAACCTAATTTTAACCTAATATCACAGAATTAACAACGCGCACACACATACGAAAGGAAAAAAATGAGAGAAGGGAAAGCTTGAAGGGGGAAGAATGAGAAGGAAGGAGAGGGGGAAGAAGGAGAGACAGTGTCGGTGGGTGTCATTGCCACCGCTGCCGCCGTTGTGTTGCTGAAGGAAGAGATGATTGGGGCTGTCGCACGCAAGAGTGAGAGAGATACGCACAGAACGAGCGATTAGGGAGGAGAAGATGGTGATGTCGTTGCCGCCGCTGTCATTGATGGAAGCCGCCGCCAGCACTGGAAGGAACCGTACAGGGAGAGAGGAGGTCACTGTTGATGTTCCGCAGAGAGGAAGGATGGGACGCGCGTGAGAAAGTGGTGCAATAGAGGAGGAGCCATTCCTCTGACGCCGATGTCGTCGGAATTCTTGGTTGCCGCCATCGTTTATGGTGATTTGGTTGTACCCTAGCTACCAGAACCACCATTTCTGAACTCTTATTACTCTGTAACAATCCTGTATTTGCCTCTGATGTTTTTGGCTCTATTGCGTTTGCTGGAATTGTTACCGTTGAAGCTTGTCGCCGGATTAGACAAGTTTTCATGCCATCCTCTTCGTTCTGACACCGAACCCTCGTTCGTAATCCTGTAACTCTTCTATTCATGTTCTGTTTAACATCCTGTTTCTCTGCTATATTTTTATCTTAATTTCAATAGTTGATATCTCCGTTTTAGTATCACTATGTTCTGCTGGAACTGTCAAAATTGTTGTTGCTGTGAGTGTGATCAAAGTTGGTGCTCCTGCCGCAGTCTCAATTGGAATTGTTGCTGCTACTGTAAAATCAAAATAATTGGGTTTATCGTGATTAATTCCTACGGGTTCAGCTCATCCGAGGTAGAGATTTATTTTAAAATTAACAATTTTAATTTAAGAATACCCACAAAGTTTATTGAATAATTGCAAATAGGCTTAATTGTTGTGAGTAATTAATTCGTAATATGGATGTTGAATTGTGGCTACGAATGTGATTGGAATTGTTGATTTAGTGTTATGGATTGATTATATGTGGATTGTGAATTGTCTGATGAGTGATTGCTGAGAATTCTGAATTTTGATGGATTATATTGGATTGGTTGCTATTGAACTGATTATTTGATATATTGTAACGGTAGTGGATTTGATTGGTGACTGATTGGAAGTTGGTTTGAGAGTATTTGAAGGATTGAATCTTCAAATGTTGAACTTCTTGTTGAAACTAAACGACAACTTTGAAAGCGAACGGGTAATTCGATAGTGATCAAAATAATATGAGATTAAAATTTAAGTGAATTACGATAACTATAGTTGTTAAGATTCAATTTTGAGAGGTTCGTAATAACTGGAGAATTAGTTATGATTTTTCAAAGTTAAACTGTGAAATCTGATTTTCTGCATTATCTTTAAATGAAATCAGTAACTTTGAAAGGTTATAACTAATTTTGTATTGATCGGAATTGCATGGGACTAAGTTTGGGTTAAGCTTGGAAATATGGAACTGCACTAGTGAATTTAAGACCTTTTCGTTAAGTATATGATTTATGGTGAATTTTTGAATTGTGGTTGTCAAATCTGATTTTTCTGCTAAACTCTTAAAATGGCAGCAACTTATTTTCTCTACTGGGAATTCTCCAGTTTGAATTTCGAAATGGAACTAATTTTAAATGAAACTTTGGTCCTATTACTTTAATGTCATAAATTGTTTGAACTGTTGGAGTTGTAATCTTAAAGATATGAAATTTGAAGTATGATGTATTATGCAGTAAAAATCAAATTATGTTTTCTAAGTAAGTAACTTTGTAAGCTTATAACTTTTGATTCTGGATGGATATTGAAGTGAAACTAATTGGTGGTGAAAACAATGTGTGTTTAGTATTTGTGATTTAAATTTTAAGGGTGTCCATATTTTAATGAGTGAGTTATGGGACTTGGAATATGATATGTTCACTGGATTTTAAAACTGAACTCTGCAGAGAATTACACAACTTTCAAGCTACATAATTTCTTCAAAAATGGTATTGAGCTGAAATCAATTGAAGAAGAATCCTGGATAAGTTAAGTTAAACCATGTTAATTTTGAAGGTTGTTGGATTTAATTTGAATTTTATATGGAATTTTGAATATTGCATGCTGCTGCTGTTTTTTTTTTTTAAACACTGCAGAGCAGTCACGGGTTTTCTTTTATTCCTGAGGCTAGAATAATCATAAAATTATGTTTTTTGATTTTTTAGAAAGCTTAGTCCAAGATGGTTTCCTGGACATAAAGTTTGTGCAATTCTGAGTTTGTGTGATATATTAATAACAGAAAAGAAGTTAGAGTATCGAGGATGTTTTGTTGACAGCCATAGGTTCGTGAAGTTAAAAATAAATCTTAGTATTATATGCTTGGTTGGTTTTGATGTTTATTGAAAGGTGAAAAACTAAACTGGTTCAGTTTAAAAGTAATGAATTCAAGCTTGAAAAATGTTGGTTTTCATATGGTTAAAGTGACCTTTAAAATTGTAAAGAAATTAAAATGGATTTCAGTGTAAATACTAGATATTTTGAGAATATTAAAGTAAGTTATTATAATAACTTAAACGATCCTTTTGAGAAAAGATAGTTGAGATTGAAAATTGTTGGTTTGTAAGGCTCGTAGCGAGTGATGCTATGGTTGTTTGACAAGGACGTGGGTTTTGTCCCACTTGCATAATTACGATTGTAAAAAGATAATGAATGAGAATGGGAATAAAGACTTGAACCTTGTGGTATGATCATCTATTGTATGTTCATCTGCTATGTGGTGGCAATCAGATGGATAATGGTACGGCCACAGAACGTTTTTTAGTAATATACAGCTATTGAGAGCTGCACCTGCAACTGATAGCCTGGGATCACTTGCAGTTGCAGAGGGTATCAATTCATACACAGCTAGAATGTCGTACCTGTAAGGCAGAGTCTGCGGTATTTATAACCACAAACTAACCGGCAAGTGCACCGGGTCGTACCAAGTAATACCTCAGGTGAGTGAGGGTCGATCCCACGAGGATTGAAGGACTAAGCAACAATGATTGATTGATTGGCTTAGTTAGACAAAGAGAAAAGAGTGTTTGAATATTCAAAGAGCATTAAACAGAAGTCAGGGAAATGATTAATTTGGGAATAAAATATGGAGAAGTTAGTTAAGGCTTCAGAGTTATCTATTTTTCCAGATTAACTTTTCTTGCTAACAATTTTAATCATGTAGGATTTAATTTATGGCAAACTATATGTGACTAGACCCTAATTCCTTAGACCTTTCTAGTCTCCTCTAAAATTCATTAACTGCCAATTCCATGGTCAATTAATTCTAACTAGAAGCTGCATGATCAAATTCCAGTTTATATGCCACAAAAACTCTAATTACCCAAAGATAAAAGGATTATATGTCACGTATCCCGTTAAAACCAGATAATTAAAATTTAGGAGAATATATTTTCAAGCTGTTGTTCAAGTAAAGAGCTTTTCCAAGTTATACAAGAACTCAAATAGAAAGAGCGTCATACTTCTATTCCACCCAAATTCATAAGATAAAGAGCGAAAATAATTTTTAAATTATAAATCCATGCATAAATTAAAATAGAAAAAGCAATAAAATCAATCCATACAAATAGACAGAGCTCCTAACCTTAACAATGGAGGATTAGGAATTGTAAATTGGAATGGAATAATGTTGTGTTGGAATCACTCTGTTGGAATCCCTTTTATATCTAATCCTAATAATTTAAAATCTATTATCTAAAACTAAAATAATATCTTTTCCTAAAAATAATATTTGAATTTAAATTTGAATTAATTAACAAGTCTTCAGTTGATGAGTGGAGACCACTTGTTTTGTCCATTCTGCAGCTTCTAATCTGTGTTTTCTGGGCTGAAAACTGGGTCAAAACAGCCCAGAAATTGTCCCCAGCATTTTTTTGCGTCTTCTGCACATGGCGCATGTCACGCGTACGCGTCAGTTACGCGTACGCGTCGATGGTCTTTTTCGCGAGTCATGCGGATGCATCGGTCACGCGCACGGGTCGCTGTGCAAATCTTCAAATCACGCGTACGCGTCATTCACGTGCACGCGTCGTCATGGAAAGCTCATATTCACGCGTACACGTCAGTCACGTGCACGTGTCGCTCCTCGCTGCCATCTCCTTTGATTCTTGTACTGCAGAAACTCCATCAAATCCATCCGAATGCTACCTAAAATAAACAGAATTGCAAAAGACTCAAAGTAGCATCCATAGTGGCTAAAATATAATTAATTCTCTATTAAACTCAACAAATTAGATGCAAATTCACTAGGAAAAGATAGGAAAGATGCTCATGCATCACAACACCAAACTTGAATTGTTGCTTGTCCTCAAGCAACCACAACTAATATAAGCTTAGGATGTGAATTTGCATGAGGATGGGAGTTCGATTAAGCTCATGTCTCTTCTTATAGTGGGGTTTACAACTGCAATCCTAAATAGTTTTGGCATCTCACTTTATCCTTTGAAGTTCAGAATGATTGGCATCCATAGGAACTCAGAATTCAGATAGTGTTATTGATTCTCCTAGTTCAGTATGTTGATTCTTGAAAACAGCTACTTTATGAGTCTTGGCCGTGACCTTAAGCATTTTGTTTTCCAGTATTACCACCGGATACATAAATGCCACAGACACATAACTGGGTGAACCTTTTCAGATTGTGACTCAGCTTTGCTAGAGTCCCCAGTTAGAAGTGCCCAGAGTTCTTAAGCACACTCGTTTTAGCTTTGGATCACGACTTTAACCGCTCAGTCTCAAGCTTTTCACTTAACACCTTCACGCCACAAGCACATGGTTAGGGACAGCTTGATTTAGCCGCTTAGACCAGGATTTTATTCCTTTAGGTATTCCTCTCTATTAATGTTCAAAGCCTTGGATCCTTTTTATCCTTTGCCTTTTAGTTTAAAGGGTTATTGGCTTTTTCTGCTTGCTTTTTCGTTTTTCTTTCTTTTGTCTTTTTCTTTATTTTATTTTTTTTCTTTTCGCCATTTTTTTTCGCAAGCTTGTGTTTTTCACTGCTTTTTCTTGCTTCAAGAATCAATTTTATGATTTTTCAGATTATCAATAACATTTCTCTTTTTCATCATTCTTTCAAGAGCCAATAATTTTTAACATTCATAAACTTCACTATCAAAAATATGCACTGTTCAAGCATTTATTTAGAAAACAAAAAGTATTACCACCACATCTAAGTAAATAAGACTACTCTTAAAATTAACTCAATTTCTCATGCAATACATCACTTCTGTGTTTTTTATTTGAATTCAAGTTCAGTGAGTAATACATGAGACATCTTATCAGAATTAAAGCAATTAAGAGAAAACTAAACTAGACCTAGGATTCTAACTAATAAAGGATCATGCAACAAACAAAGCAAAATAGCAGAAAACCGGAACATAATATAGAAAAAGAGGGGAGGAATAAAAAAATGAAAGGAACTCAACCACCTTAGTTATCCTAGCGGTTATTTTATTCTTCAGGTTGTGCTCCTCAGTGAAGATGATTCGCCTCCCTTTTGGTGCCATAAAAATAAACAGAAAACTTCTAAGCGAAGCATCAACACCAAACTTAAAGGTTTGCTTGTCCTCAAGCAAAGAAGAACTGAAAATAAATAGAAACAAATATTATGATGAAGGAAGAATAAAAGGATAAAAGAACAAGAGAGAATTAGGATTGGGAGAGGGAGAAAGAAAGTTAAAGCTGGGCGGCAAACTAGTGTAGTTGTGCGCGCAGGCGACGCGTACGCGTACGACACGCGTACGCGTAGGTCGCAAAATTTACTTAATGACGCGTAAGCGTCAGGCACGCGTCCGCGTACCCTGGGTTTTGTGCGATTCGCGAATGATGCGCACACGTGCAGTACACGTACGCATGGGCTTGTTTGTGCGAAAGGCATCATTCCTGTGCCACTCCCGTGCAACTCTCTGTCCATTTTTATTTTTTACGCATACCCATCTGACGCGTACGCGTCAGCGACACTTGCGCGTCGGGTGCTCTTCTTTTTTTTATTTTTTTTTTAATATCAATTTTCCGGCTTTTGTTCTAAGATAGCTGCATGATCTGAAAAATAGTTAAAACTCAATAAAAATCATCTACCCTTCTTTCTTGCATAAAGAGGACCATAAAAGAGCCTAAATCTCATTTGATCAGTACAATTCATGTATTATTTGATAAATATTATGGTACACTACTTTGAGATGAGTTGTGCTGAATTTCTGGTGAAAAAGGCATCAAAAATGGGAAGAAAGCAACAAAGAAGCTAGGCGTGAGAAACTGGCGTGCCACTTGGGAGCAAACGCCAAAAAAATGCACTAGCGTGGCACGCCAGGAGCTAGGCGTGGCACGCCAGTACTAAATTCCAGAAGAGAAGTTCAAGCATGCATATGGGTGTGGCACGCCAGGGACTGGGCGTGGCACGCTAGTACAAAGTTCCAGAGAGCAACAATGAAGGACACAAAAGGGGCGTGACATGCCAGGATGGGCGTGGCACGCCTAACCCATCAGCTACTATGGGCGTGCCACTTGAGCCAAGGGGCGTGGCATGCCAACTCACCACTCAAGGAGGAACCTTCACTATGGCGTGCCACTTGGTATCGAAGGCGTGGCACACCAGCTCCAAAAAGTCACTTGGACGTGCCACTTGAGGATCCAGGCGTGGAACGCCAAGCTTGAAGAGTCCACAAATGTATGGGCGTGCCACTTGAGCAGTATGGCGTGGCACGCTGGTACAATAATCCAAAGAAGGGGCTGAAGGCAATTGAAGACTGGGCATGCCACTTGAGGATCCAGGCGTGGCACGCCAAGCTTGAAGAGTCCACAAATGTATGGGTGTGCCACTTGAGCAGCATGGCGTGGCACACAGGTACGATAATCCAGAGAAAGGACTGAAGGCAATTGAAGACTGGGCGTGCCACTTGAGGTCGAAGGCGTGGCACGCCAATGCACAAAGAGACCAAAGCAAGGGCTAGGCGTGCCACTTGATGTTGAAGGCGTGGCACGCCAACCCAAGAATCTCACTATGGCGTGCCACTTGAAGGTTGAGGCGTGGCACGCCAGCTACTAGAACCAAGGCAAGATCATGGGCGTGGCACGTCAGCCTCTAAGTGTGGCACGCTGGTATAAATTTCCAGAGAGGGTGAAGGAGGCCAAATACATGGGGCGTGCTACTTGGTGTCGAAGGCGTGGCACGCCATCCACTATTCCTCACTTAGGCATGCCACTTGAACCCCAGGCATGGCACACCAGTGTCATTCAGAGAGTAAAGAACCATTGGGGCGTGCCACTTGAGTTCGTGGCGTGGCACGCCAAACAGAAGAATCACTTGTTCACAAAGGGGCGTGGCACGCCAGACCCTGGGCGTGCCACGCTAGTCCAACTTTCCAGAGAAGCTTGGTCAAGGATGCAGAAAGGGCGTGGCACGCCATACCCTGGGCGTGCCACGCTAGTTCAAGTTTCCAAAGGCAAAGAGAAGTGGAAAAAAAGCTAGGGCGTGCCACTTGAGCTCGAAGGCGTGGCACGCCAAGGTTGTTATGAAGACGAGCATGCCACTTGAGGGACTGGGCGTGGCACGCCAAGCCAGAATCAAGGAAGCACGTGACACGCCACTGGAGCACCAACCACACGCCAGCTGGGAAGTCACACTTATTGAGTTTCTTTTCCCTCCAAAATGTAATTTTCCTTTTTTTCACTTTTGTAATTCTTTTATTTTTACTAGGAGTAGGATAAATACCCCCAAGGAATACTGAGAAGGGGGTTAAGCAGTTAGAAAGATTAGTTTTGGATTCACTTTTACACTTCATCATCTTCTTTACTTTTGAGTACTTTTCTTTGAGCTATGAGTAGCTAAATTCCCTCTCATTAAGAGAGGGAGCTCTGTTGTACTTGATGGATTGATGATAGTGAAATTCTTCTTCTCTTCATCTTCTCTTTGATTTGCTAGAAGGAATTTCGTTCTTAATGCTTAGTGTTCAATTATCTTGGGAAAGAGATTGAATGCAAAATGGGTTTCATGGGAACCTTGGGAAAGGAAACATGAAACCATGCTTGAAATCCCTTCTCACACTTGAGTAGAATCTGGGTTTTGGTGTTTGGATATGTGACATATAATCCTCCCTCTACTTGGACCTATGATGGTGTGTGGTATAATCAGGGACCAAGCATATCTCTCTTCATGAGCAATTAGACCAAGAAATTGGCTATTGATCAAGATCTGAGAGATTGAGTCATCAAGGGATTGGGGCTCAATCAATCATGATTGCCAAGAGGTCAATGAGTTGCATGATTGAAGAGGATATAAGCTAGAATTGATCCAAAGAGACAATATCTCCTGATCTCAATGAATTTCCCCATTCTTACCTATCCCTTTCTTTATAGCTTAATTTTACATTCAACAATTCTCCACTCCCATTTACATTCAAGTCATTTATGATTCTGCACTTTACATTCTGCCATTTCCATTTCTGCACTTTATTGCTTTTCTTTATATTCTAGCCATTTACATTTTTGTCATTTATAATTCTGCAAATCACAATCTACTTGTTCCGCTTAACTAATTCATCAATCGATTAAAACTGCTCGAATTTGCCAATCTCTGTGGGTACGATCCCACTCTATTGTGGGTTATTACTTGACGATAATTTTGGTGCGCTTGCCAAAAGAACCGATTCACCATTTTTTGAATGGGGGTGTGAATTGGACTCATCAGTGTCAAGTGAAAAGCTTGAGACTGAGCAGTTAAAGTCCTGGTTCAAAGCAAATAGAGTGTGCTTAAGAGCTCTGGGCACCTCTAACTGGGGACTTTAGCAAAGCTGAGTGACAATCTGAAAAAGGTTCACCCAGTTATGTGTCTGTTGCATTTATATATCCAATGGTAATACTGGAAAACAAAATGCTTAGGGTCACGGCCAAGACTCATAGAGTAGCTGTGTTCAAGAATCAACATACTGAACTAGGAGAATCAATAACATTATCTGAATTCTGAGTTCCTAGGGATGCCAATCATTCTGAACTTCAAAGGATAAAGTGAGATGCCAAAACTATTCAGAAGCAAGAAGCCTCTAGCCCCGCTCATCTAATTGGAAATGAGCTTTATTGATATTTTAAATTTATTATATTTTCTCTTCTTTTTATCCTATTTTGTTTTTAGTTGCTTGGGGACAAGCAACAATTTAAGTTTGGTGTTGTGATGAGCGGATAATTTATACCCTTTTTGGCATTATTTTTACATAGTTTTTAGTATATTTTAGTCACTTTTTATTATATTTTTATTAGTTTTTATTCAAAAATCACATTTCTGGACTTTACTATGAGTTTGTGTATCTTTCTGTAATTTCAGGTATTTTCTAGCTGAAATTGAGGGACCTGAACAAAAATCTTATTCAGAGGCAAAAAGGACTGCAGAAGTTGTTGGATTCTGACCCTCCTGCACTCGAAATGGATTTTCTCGAGCTACAGAAGCCCAATTGGCACGTTCTTAATTGCGTTGGAAAGTAGATATCATGGGCTTTCCAGCAATATATAATAAGCTATACTTTTCCCAAGATTTGATGGCCTAAACTGGCGTTCAAAATCAGCCTAAAACTTTCTGGCGTAAAACGCCAGAACTAGCACCTTTTTCGGCGTTTAACGCCCATTTTGGCACCCAGGGTGGCGTTTAATGCCACTATGAGGCATATGCACGTGAAAGCTTGAAGGCTCAGCCCAAACACTCACCAAGTGGGTCCCAGAAGTGGGTTTTTGCACTATCTGCACCTAGTTACTCATTTTCTATAATCCTAAGTTACTAGTTTAGTATAAAAACAACTTTTAGAGATTCATTTTGTAACTTATGACATTTTTACACTTCATATTGTATTTCTGACGGCATGAGACTCTAAACCCCATAAGTGGGGGTGAGGAGCTCTGCTGTGTTTCAATGGATTAATGCAATTACTACTGTTTTCTATTCAATCACGCTTGATTCTATTCTAAGATACCCACTCGTACTTCAATATGGAGAATATGATGATCCGTGGCACTCATCATTATCCTCAGCCCTATGAACGTGTGCCTGACAACCACTCCATTCTATCTGAGCTCAACGTAGTCATTGGGTGACAGCTTGAGTGCGTATCTCTTGGGTTTCTGATCCACGGACCGAGTCCGGAGGTTAGAACCTTCGTGGTATAGGCTAGAACCAATTGGCAGCATTCCTGGGATCTGAAAAGTCTAAAACTTGTCTGTGGTATTCCGAGTAGGATCTGGGAAGGGATGATTGTGAAGAGCTTCAAACCTGCGAATGTTGGGCGCAGTGACAGTGTGCAAAATGATAATAGTCCTATTCCGACGCTAGTGGGAACCGACAGATGATTAGCCGTGCGGTGACATTACCTGGTATTTTTCATCCGAGAGGATCGTACAGCCTGCTATGGAGAGAAGCCATGCATTTTTGAAGAAGACGACAGTAGAAAAGTAGAGATTCAGATGATAAAGCATCTCCGGAACCTCAACCTGTTTCTCATTACTGAATTACAAGTACTATTTAATTTATGTTATTTATTTTTTTTATAAATACAATCATTCTTATCATTAATTGCCTGAGTAAGATTTACAAAATAACCATAGCTTGCTTCAAGCCGACAATCTCCGTGGGATCGACCCTTACTAACGTAAGGTATTACTTGGATGACCCAGTGCACTTGCTGGTTAGTTGTGCGTAGTTGTGAAAAGTGTGATTTACAATTTCGTGTACCACAAGTGTACTGGGTCACATCAAGTAGTAATAACTCACAAGAGTGAGGTCGATCCCATAGGGATTGATGGATTGAGCAACTTTAGTTAGGTGATGAATTTAGTTAAGCGAATATTTGATGATTTGAGTGAAACTTGATTAACAGAAGTAAAATTGCAAGTAAACTAAAATGCAGAATGAAAATTGGCTGAATATTAAAGTGCAGAAGAAGTAAATTGCAGAAACTTAAAGAGCAAGAAAGTAAACAAGCTGAAACTTAAATTGCAAGAGAGGTAAATGACTGAAACTTAAAGTACAAGAAACTTAAATTGCTGAATCTAAATTGCTAGGAAACTTAAATTGCATGAAGAATAAAGGTATTTGGGTGTTGGGATTCAAATTGAACTAGAAAATGTAAATTAAAGTAAATCAGAGAGCTATGAGATGAAGAGATGAACTTTCGGTTGGCAATCCCGGATTAGCTAATCCAAGTTACCAAGTTTTAAAAGACTCCTCAGAACCAAATTGTCCAAGCATATCCTAGTAAAAGAAGCACGACAAGCATATGTCCTAAGGTCCAAGCTATTGGTGTCTAGCCTTATTATTTGTTTCTTTCATTCTTATTGCCAATCCTTGGCTTTTCTTTTCTTTTTCCTTCTTACTTTTTCTCATTTTCTAGGAATGTTCATTAATATAAGGTTTTATAACAGCCACTTAGTTCACACTACAAAAGATATTCTATTCTGCAGCTTTTATTGTTGAGCTTATCATCTAATCAAGAAATTACCACCACAAGTTTTTATTCTAATTCCTACTACATTGGACAATCACTTTCTATTTCAAACATTTTCTCTTATTGATGCAAAAGGGAAACAAGACATAAATTTAATGCAGATGAAGATGAAAACAAGCATTTCAGCTAGTGCATTTAGCAGACATCAAAATTTGTACTATTTGAATTAAACATCAAGGTAAACAGCAGCTTCTCATTCAGAACATTTCAAAGCAGAGTGAATTTTGTTACAATACAACCTCTCAGGAGTGTCTTGCAGCTTTCCTTTTGTCATCATCATCTTTTACTTTTGCATTTCCCTTGGTGATGATTCTTTTAAGAGGCTGAGTGTCTCTTCTATACAATTATTAGAAGTTGCTTGTTTTTTCAAGCACTTAGGCAAATGGTTAGCATGCATGAATTATTGTAGGTTCTTGAACTTACTTTGGTGAGGGAACACCAAACTTAGTCCCTTGCTACTGTCTATAATGCATCAGTTACATGAAACCTTGTGCTTTTGCTAAAAGTAATAAAACTAAAATCTAGAAAACAGACAATGGTTTAGTGGTTTCCCTGATTGCTTGGAGCTAGTAACCATTTATGCAGAGGGTTGAAATGTGTTTTTAAATGAGAATTTTGGTGGAACACCAAACTTAACATCCTTCATTCACCCTTAAATTGTTTTGGTGTGCAACACCAAACTTAGCTCCTTGCAATACAGATAAATCTACTTAACCCTTTTATTGAAATAGTTAAGAAAAGAAATCCACCTCTGGTTGGGTTGCCTCCCAACAAGCACTCCTTTATCGTCATTAGCTTGACGTTCTTCATCCTTGTTTATCACAGCTCATGAATGCTCTCTTCTTTGTCCCAATGGCCTCCCAAGTAATATTTTACTCTGTGACCGTTTGTTGTGAAATTATTTTTTGTTGCTTCATCTAGCAGTTCAAGGCTCCCATAAGGAAGAACCTTTGTCACCATGTAGGGACCAGTCCATTTAGACTTGAGTTTGCCAGGGAAAACTTTGAGCCTGGAGTTATACAAAAGTACTTGCTATCCTGGTTTGAACTCCTTCTTTGAAATCCTTTTGTCATGCCATCTCTTAGCTTTTTCCTTGTATATCTTAGCATTTTCATAGGCTTCCAGTCTAAACTCATCCAACTCATTTAATTGCAATAGCCTCTTCTGTCCTGCTGCTTGAAAGTCAAGGTTGAGGAGTTTAGTGGCCCAGAAAGCTTTATGCTCAAGCTCTACAGGGAGATGACAAGACTTGCCATATAATAACTGAAAATGAGACTTTCTAATAGGAGTTTTGAAGGCTGTTCTGTATGCCCAGAGAGCATCTTCTAATTTTCTGGCCCAATCCTTTCTTGTGTTCCCCACTATCTTCTCCAAAATTCTCTTTAACTCCCTATTTGCAAGCTCTGCTTGGCCATTGGTCTGTGGGTGATATGGTGTGGCTATTTTATGCATCACCCCGTATTTGTGAAGTAGTTTCTCCATCTGTTTGTTGTAAAAATGACTACCACCATCACTGACAAGACCCTTAGGCACTCCATATCTAGTAAAAAAGTGCTTCTTAAGGAATTGAAGGACAATTTGTGCATCACATGTGGTTGTTGCTATGGCTTCCACCCACTTTGAGACATACTCTACTGCTACAAGTATGTATCTGAAGGAATATGAAGGTGGAAAAGGGCCCATAAAATCTATTCCCCAAAGATCAAAGAGTTCTACCTCCAAGATGTAGTTCTGAGGCATCTCATTCCTTCTTGTTAATCCTCCAGCTCTTGGCCAATAAAATCCGCTTTGAAGTACTTTGGCTGCTGTTCTTTCTGGCCCAAAATGTCCACCATAAGTTGAGCCATGACAATGCCACAATATGTCTCTCATCTCAATCTTAGGAACACATTTCCTAATCATTCCATCTGGACACCTCCTGAATAAGAATGGTTTATCCCATAAGAATTTCTTGGCCTCACTGAGCAGCTTCTTCAGTTGTTGCTTGGTGAATTCTTGGGGAATCCTCCTTCCAACCTTGTAGTTTGCAATAACTGCAAACCAGGGAGCTTGTTGAATTTGTAAAAGGTGTTCTTATGGAAAGCTTTTGTTCATTGGATGTGAAGCTTCTTGATTTGTTTCTTGTGGCAGCCTTGATAAATGATCAGCAACTTGATTTTCACTCCCCTTTCTATCTCTTACTTCAATGTCAAATTCTTGTAGCAGCAACACCCACCTAATAAGTCTTGGCTTTGAATCCTGTTTAGACATAAGATACTTGAGAGCAGCATGATCAGTATATACTATAACTTTTGAGCCAATCAAGTATTGTCTAAATTTATCAAATGCATATACAATTGCCAAAAGCTCTTTCTCAGTAGTGGTAAATTTTTCTGCGCTTCATTCAACACCTTACTTGCATAGTATATAACATGATGCAGTTTGTCTTTCTTTTGCCCCAATACAGCACCAATTGGAAAATCACTTGCATCACACATAAGTTCAAAAGGCAACTCCCAATCTGGGGGTGGATGATTGGTGCTGTAGTGAGTTTTCTTTTTAAAGTTTTAAAGGCATGCTTGCAATTGTCATCAAAGATGAAAGGATTATCAATCACTAGCAAATTGCTTAGTGGTTTGGCTATTTTTGAAAAGTCTTTGATGAATCTCCTGTAAAAACCAGCATGTCCAAGAAAACTTCTTACTACTTTTACATTAACAGGTATAGGAAGCTTTTCTATGATCTCTATCTTAGCCTTATCAACTTCTATACCTTTGCTTGAAACTTTATACCCAAGAACTATCCCTTCAGGAACCATGAAATGGCATTTCTCCCAATTCAAGACCAGATTAGTTTCTTGGCATCTTTTCAAGACAAGAGTCAAATGATGCAGGCAGGTATCAAATGAGTTACCAAAGACAGAAAAATCATCCATGAATACTTCTAAGAATTTTTCCACCATGTCAGAAAATATAGAAAGCATACACCTTTGAAAGGACATTATGTAGCCCAAAGGGCATCCTTCTGTAGGCAAAGATTTCGAATGGAAATGTGAAGGAGGTCTTCTCTTGATCCTTGGGATCCACCACTATTTGATTGTACCTAGAGCACCCATCCAGGAAGCAATAATAGGCATGCCCAGCCAATCTTTCCAGCAACTGATCAATGAAGGGGAGAGGAAAATGATCTTTCCTTGTAGCCTCATTCAGTCTTTTATAATCTATGCACATCCTCCAACCAGTCACTGTCCTTATAGGAATCAACTCATTCTTCTCATTGGGTATTACAGTTATCCCCCTTCTTTGGCATAACTTGAACCGGACTCACCCATGAGCTATCAGAAATAGGATAGATAATCCCAGTATTCCAGAGCTTCATCACTTCCATCTGGATAACTTCTTTCATTGTGGGGTTTAGTCTTCTCTAAGGTTGCACAACCGGTTTGGAGTCTTCCTCCAGGAGTATCTTGTGCATACATATGGCAGGACTTATGCCCTTCAGGTCATCAATGGTCCATCCTAGTGCATCTTTGTGAGTTCTCAATACAGCAAGGAGTCTTCCTTCTTCTTCTTTACTCAAGGTAAAGTTGATGATCACTGGGAAGCTATCTGCTGTACCAAGGAATGCATATTTAAGGTGTGGAGGCAAAGGTTTCAATTCTTAGGTTGGCTTCTCCTCTGCCTTGCTTTCAGAAGAGCTTTCCGTCACGTGTTCCCTTGAGGCATCTTGAGCTGCCTCTATCTCTCCTCCTTGTTCTCCCTGACTGATCACTTCAAGCACTTCCTCTACCAGATCTTCTATCATTTCTACTCTCTTGTGCTGTGCTTTCTCAGGGAGGTGTTCCATAGCTTTGAAGAAATTGATGATTATTTTTTCATCATGAACCCTAAGGGTCATCTCACCTTTCTCCACAACAATGATTGAACTGTGTCCCTCTTCTTCCATGTCCAAGAAACACTAATAAATTTTCTACAACTCCATTTGGTATCTTGAGTGATCTGTCAGCCATTTGAAGTGACATCCTGGTGGGCTTGACTTCCTCTATTGAAAGCTTCTTCATTAATGAGAGAGGCATCAAATTGATGCTGGCTCCTAGATCATAGAGGGCTTTGTCCAATGTTCTGTTGACTATAGTGCAAGATAGGATGAAGCTTCCTGGATCTTTGAGTTTTGGTGGAAGACCTCTTTGGATGACAGCACTGCTTTCTTGGGTCAAGATTACTGTCTCTTTTTCATTCCAACTCCTCTTCTTGTTGATAAGCTCTTTTAGGAATTTTACATATAGAGACATCTGCTCCAATGCTTGAGCAAGGGGAATATTAATTTCCAGCTTCTTAAAAACTTCTAGGAACTTGGAAAATTGTTTGTCTTTGATTTCCTTGTGAAATCTTTGAGGATATGACAAGGGAGGGGTGTAAGTCTTCACTATCTTCCTCTATTTGTGTGATTGCTCCTTAATGAGCGGATAATTTATACCCTTTTTGGCATTGTTTTTACATAGTTTTTAGTATGTTTTAGTCACTTTTTATTATATTTTTATTAGTTTTTATTCAAAAATCATATTTCTGGACTTTACTATGAGTTTGTATGTTTTTCTATGATTTCAGGTATTTTCTGGCTAAAATTGAGGAACCTGGGCAAAAATCTGATTCAGAGGCTGAAAAAAGGACTGCAGATGCTGTTGGATTCTAACCCTCCTGCACTCGAAGTGGATTTTCTAGAGCTACAGAAGCCCAATTGGCGTGCTCTTAATTGCGTTGGAAAGTAGACATCTTGGGCTTTCCAGAAATATATAATAGTCTATACTTTTCCCGAGATTTGATGACCCAAAATGGCATTCAAAGCCAGCCTAAAACTTTCTGGTGTAAAACGCCAGAACTGGCACCAGAATTGGAGTTAAACACCCAAACTGACACCCAGGCTGGCATTTAACTCCAAGAACAGCCTATGCACATGAAAGCTTCAATTCTCAGCCCAAGCACACTATCTGCACTTAGTTACTCATTTTCTGTAAACCCTAGTAACTAGCTTAGTATAAAAACTACTTTTAGAGATTTATTTTATATCTTTTGATCAGCTTTTGATCATATGTAACTTTGACACATTGAAACCTCCATTCGAGGCTAGCCTCACGGCCATGCCTAGACCTCTTTTCACTTATGTATTTTCTACGGTGGAGTTTCTACACCTCATAGATTAAGGTGAGGAGCTCTGCTGTTCTTCAAGAATTAATGGAAGTACTATTGTTTTTCTTTCAATTCACGCCTACTTCTTCTCCAAGATATACTCTTGTACTTAATTCAGTTAAGTCAGAATGAAGGGGTGACCTGTGACAATCACTCACTATCATCAATACTCGCTTAGCCAAGATCTGCGTGCCTAGCAACCCCAAGCGGTCTACATGATGTTCAACGTAGTCATTGGATGACAGCCGGAGTATATTCTATTGGGTACCTAATACACGGACCGAGTCCGTGAGATTAGTATCTTCGTGGTATAGGCTAGAACCATTGGCAGCATTCCTGAGATTCGGAAAGTCTAAACCTTGTCTGTGGTATTTCGAGTAGAATCTGGGAAGGGATGACTGTGACGAGCTTCAAACCTGCGAATGTTGGGCGTAGTGATAGTGTCCAAAAGGATAAGGGTCCTATTCCAACGCTAGCGGGAACCGACAGATGATTAACTGTGCGGTAGTTGTACATGGTATTTTTCATCCGAGACGAGAAATCCGATAGCTGATTAGCCGTAAAGAGATCGTACTTGGTATTTTTCATCCGAGAGGATCATACAGCTTGTCATGGAAGGGAGCACGCATGGTTAGAAGAAGGCAATAGGAAAGCAGAGGTTCAGAAACAACAAAGCATCTCCAAACGCTTATCTGAAATTCTCACCAATGAATTACATAAGTAACTTTATTTTATTTTATGTTTTATTTATCTTTTAATTATCAACACTCATAACCATTTGAATCCGCCTGACTGAGATTTACAAGATGACCATAGTTTACTTCAAGCCGACAATCTCCGTGGGATCGACCCTTACTCACGTAAGGTATTACTTGGACGACCTAGTACACTTGCTGATTAGTTGTTCGGAGTTGTGAAAAGTGTGAATCACAATTTCGTCCACCATGTTTTTGGCGCCGTTGCCGAGGATTGTTCGATTTTGAACAACTGACGGTTCATCTTGTTGCTTAAATTGGGTAATTTTATTTTATGTTTAAGCTTTTTATATTTTTTATTTTCGAAAAAAAAATTCAATAAAATATTTAATTTTTGAAAATATTCATCAAAATTTTTAAGAATGAATTCCATCTTCGAGCTTCATGATGGTATGTTAAATTTCGAAAAATATACAAAAAAAAATTTAATAAAATCATAAAACCAAAAATTTTATGTTTCTTGTTTGTGTCTAGTGTCAAATTTTAAGTTTGGTGTTAACTGCATGTTTTAATTTTTCTTAAATTTTTGAATTTCATGCATTGTGTTCTTCTTTTGTTCTTGATGATTTTCTTTGTTTAAATCTTGTGATTTTCTTGTTTTGTGTCTCTTCTTGTTTTTCTTGTGCATTTTCGAATTCATGGTGTTTAAGCATTAAAAATTTCTAAGTTTGATGTCTTGCATGTGTTTCTTTCCTTAAAAAAATTTTCAAAAATATGTTCTTGATGTTCATCATGATCTTCAAAGTGTTCTTGGTGTTCATCTTGACCTTCAAAGTGTTCTTGCATGCATTATTTGTTTTTATCTTAAATTCTTATGTTTTGTGTCATTTTGTTGTTTTTCTCTCTCCTTATTAAAAATTCAAAAATTAAAAATAATATCTTTCCCTTATCTCACTCATAAATTTCGAAAGTTTTGAGTTGACTTGGTCAAAAGTTTTTAAAATTTAGT
>NC_029787.2:58981070-59004456 GCF_000816755.2 Arachis ipaensis | reverse complement strand
AAAGAGGAAGCTAAGAGAAGCTAAAGCACAACACTCTGGAGAGGACCTTACAGAAATTTTTGAAAAAGAAGAAGACATGGCCAAACCCAATAACAATGGTGGAGATGCAAGTAAGATGCTTAGTGACTTTACTGCAACATCTTCTGACTTCTATGGAAGAAGCATCTCAATTTCTGCAATTGGAGCAAACAACTTTGAGCTTAAGCCTCAATTAGTTTCTCTAATGCAGCAGAATTCCAAATTTTATGGACTTCCATTGGAAGATCCTCATCAGTTCTTAGCTAAATTCTTGCAAATCTGTGACACTGTTAAGACCAATGGGGTTGATCCTGAGGTCTACAGACTTATGCTTTTCCCCTTTTCTGTAAGAGACAGAGCTAGGATATGGTTAGACTCACAACCTAAAGAAAGCCTGAACTCTTGGGAAAAGTTGGTCAATGCTTTCTTGGCCAAGTTCTTTCAACCTCAAAAGTTGAGCAAGTTTAGAGTGGAAGTCCAAACCTTAAGATAGAAGGAAGGTGAATCCCTCTATGAAGCTTGGGAAAGATACAAGCAATTGATCAGAAGGTGTCCTTCTGACATGCTTTCAGAATGGAGCATCCTATGTATATTCTATGATGGTCTGTCTGAATTGTCCAAGATGTCATTGGACCACTCTGCTGGTGGATCTCTTCATCTGAAGAAGATGCCTGAAGAAGCCCAGGAACTCATTGAAATGGTTGCAAATAACCAATTCATGTACACTTCTGAAAGAAATCCGGTGAATAATGGGATGACTCAGAAGAAAGGATTTCTTGAGATTGATACTCTGAATGCCATATTGGCTCAGAATAAAATATTGACTCAGCAAGTCAATATGATTTCTCAGAGTCTGACTGGAATGCAAGCTGCATCTGGCAGTACTAAAGAAGCTTCCTCTGAAGAAAAAGCTTATGATCCTGAGAATCCTAGAATGGAAGAAGTGAATTACATGGGAGAATCCTATGGGAACACTTACAATCCTTCATGGAGGAATCACCCTAATTTCTCATGGAAGGATCAACAGAAACCTCAACAAGGCTTCAATAATAATAATGGTGGGAGAAATAGGTTTGGCAATAGCAAGCCTTTTCTATCATCTTCTCAGCAACAGACAGAGAATTCTAAGCAGAGCCTCTCTGACTTAGCAACCATAGTCTCTGATCTATCTAAGACCACTCTCAGTTTCATGAATGAAACAAGGTCCTCCATTAGAAATTTGGAGGCACAAGTGGGTCAGCTGAGTAAAAGAGTAACTGAACTCCCTCCAAGTACTCTCTCAAGCAATACAGAAGAAAATCCAAAGAGAGAGTGCAAGGCCATCAACACGTCCAACATGGCCGAACGTATAGAGGAGGGAAAGGCAATGATATCCAGTGAGGAAGACCTCAATGGACGTCCACTAACCACTAAGGAGTTCCCTAATGAGGAACCAAAGGAATCTGAGGCTCATACAGAGACAATAGAGATTCCACTGCACTTACTGTTGCCATTCATGAGCTCTGATGAGTATTCTTCCTCTGAAGAGGATGAAGACATTGTTGAAGAGCAAGTTGCTCAGTATCTAGGAGCAATCATGAAGCTAAATGCCAAGCTATTTGGTAATGAGACTTGGGAGGATGAACCTCCATTGCTCATTAATAAACTGAATGCTTGGCCTCAACTGAAGTTACCTCAGAAGAAACCGGATCCCAGAAAGTTCTTAATACCGTGTACCATAGGCACCATGACCTTTGAGAAGGCTCTGTGTGACCTGGGGTCAGGAATAAACCTCATGCCACTCTCTGTAATGGAAAAACTAGGGATCTTTGAGGTACAAGCTGCAAGATTCTCACTGGAATTGGCAGACAAATCAAGGAAACAGGCTTATGGACTTGTAGAGGATGTCTTAGTGAAGGTTGAAGGCCTTTACATCCCTGATGATTTCATAATCCTAGACACTGGAAAGGATGAGGATGAATCCATCATCCTTGGAAGACCCTTCCTAGCCACAGCAAAAGCTGTGATTGATGTGGACAGAGGAGAGTTAGTCCTTTAATTGAATGAGGACTACCTTGTGTTTAAGGCTCAAGGATCTTCTTCTGTAACCATGGAGAGGAAGCATGAAAAGCTTATCTCAATACAGAGTCAAACAGAATCCCCACACTCAACTTCTAAGTTTGGTGTTGGGAGGCCACCATTAAGCTCTGAATCTCTGTGAAGCTCTCTAAGAGCTCACTGTCAAGCTATTGACATTAAAGAAGTTCTTATTGGGAGGTAACCCAATGTTATTTAATTATATTTATTTGTTTTCCATTGTCATTTTATGTTTTTTTTAGGTAGATGATCATGTGGAGTCACAAAAACCACTGCAGAATTAAAGCAAAAATAAAAAACAGCATAAAAAATAGCACACCCTGGAGAACAGGCTAACTGGCGTTTAAACGCCAGTAAAGATAGCAGAATGGGCGTTTAACGCCCAGCCTGGCAGCATTATGGGCATTAAACGCCAGAAAAGGGTGTCTGGCATCTGGGTGGCGTTAAACGCCAGAATTGGCAGACAGACTGGCGTTTAACACCAGAAAAGGGTGTCTGATGGGCGTTAAACGCCATAAAGAGGCATCAGCCTGGTGTTTATCGCCAGAAAAGGTAGCAGAGCTGGCGTTAAATGCCAGAATTGGCGCACAGTGGGTGTTTAAACGCCAGAATGGTGCAGGGACCCAAATTCTTTGATACCTCAGGATCTGCGGACCCTGATGAGTATTTTGGTGGAAAAATAAATTTCTCCCAAAACACACAAATCTAACCGGCAAGTGCACCGGGTCGCATCAAGTAATAATAACTCACGGGAGTGAGGTCGATCCCACAGGGATTGATGGATCACTTTGCAAAAGTTTGAGTAAAAGTTTGAGGCAAACTTTTACCCAAACTTTTTATATCAGCACCCATATCCAGCTGCTACCAACGTTGGGGCAAAAGTTTGGGGTCTAACTTTTGCTCCAACGTTGGCCTCCCTTATGCACATTTATGGCGCCAACTTTGTCCTCTTGTCATGTTGCCAATTTTATGCCCAATATAGACTATCATATATGGTTGGAAAGCTCTGAATGTCAGCTTTCTAACCCACTTGAAATCACTTCAATTGGACATCGACAACTCAAGTTATGATCATTTGAAGAGGGCATGGTCGCTGGCTTTGGTGTGCAGCGTTTGAGGTAACGTTTGCCTCAAACGTTGGCGAAAACGCCTGTTCTGGAAACACAAACGTATTGTCCATCCATACTATTATACATTGTTGGAAAGCCCTGAATGTCTACTTTCCAATGCCTTTGGAAGCACATCAATTGGAGCTCTACAGCTCGAGTTATACTCCATTGAAGGTGCAGAGGTCAGTTGGCCTCACTGCAGGTTGCCACCATGTTCGTTTATTCACATTGCGGGGCAGTTTTCTCCCTTAATTTTAGTGTCCACCATGCAGTGCCATATATGCTTGGAAAGCTCTTGATTCCTACTTTCCATTGCTTTTTGAATCACCTCATTTGGAGCTCTGTAGCTCAAGTTATTCTTGTTGGAAGTATACCCCTTCAAGCTGTTGTGGTGTGTGGCGCCAACGTTAGCCCAAAAGTTAGAGGCTAACATTGGCACAAACCTTTTGCTCCCAGGGGGTGATTTTCATGTGCCAACGTTAGCCCAAAAGTTAGGGGCTAACATTGGCACAAACTTTTGGTGCCCAGGGAGAGTTTTGCATGTGCCAACGTTAGCCCAAAAGTTAGGGGCTAACGTTGGGGCTAACTTTTCACCCAAAAGTTTGTGCAAAAGTTTGAGGCTAACTTTTGCTCAAACTTTTCGTCCTCTCTTCCTCCTAGCCATTCCTTCTTGCTTCAACCTTTCTCCAAGCTTTCTTCACCTATCATTAATCAACCAAACACATCAAAGCTATGCTCAAAATCATGAGATATTCATTCTTTCATAATATGTGACAATTATAGCATGAAACCTCATGAAATAGCATGAATTCATACATGATTGATTAAATCAAAGGAAGCATGAAAATCTACCCAATTGGCTTGCTTATGGCTCAAGAAAGTGCATAAAACCTATTGAAACCAAAGGAAAAAGTTCCCCATGAGTTGATAACAAAGCTACGACTTCTAAATGCTTTGTTTTCAAGTATTACCACTTGATACATAAGCGCCACAAGCATTTGATTAGAGGACTTCATTAAGCTCATTTTTCTTTTCTTTTCTTAACTCTCTAATCATTGATGCTCAGAGCCTTGAGCTTTGAGGGAGTGCTTTTGCACTTTGAGCCTAGCCTTGACTTCTAAGTGTTTTGTTTTCAAGCATTTGGCTTGATACATAAACACCACAAGTACTTAGCAAATAAATTGCCATTGGTACTCAGAGCCTTCAGCTTTCTCATTCTTTCCCTTTTTCTTTTCTTGCTTTATTTTTGCATTTGCTTCTTCAAGGTTTTCATGATTTTCAAAAGATTTCACAAAATGTCCTATATGAAAACTTCAATTAAATAAAATCTAATACAATTAAGCAACAATCAAACATACTAGCTTACCAATACTTTTATGCACATGCTAAAATCTTCTTTAATGCCTTGTTTGTTTATGATCATGATACTTTGTTGCTTTTGAATTTACAAAACTCAAGTTGGTAATCATAATGACATAGCACCATGTTGCAATTTAGAAATCAAACTATGCCTTTTCATACACACATGCATACACAGAAGGTAAAGACAATCATGCAGTTTATAGTGCTTGAAACAAATGAGAGGAAAAGGAACTTTACAACCTTGTAGTTCATCTTCTCTATTGTTGTCATTTTCCTCCCATTCTCCTCCTTCCATACCAAACTCAGAATGCTTGCTCATCCTCAAGCAACTATTAGAACCGTGGAAATATTTGTGCTTCTTTCGCATATTTTTCAAGCATGGTCTCAATCTTTGAGAGGCTCGAGTGGTCCATGGAAGTTTGTGCGGGTGGTGAGTTTTGAAAGGGGCTTTCGGTTGAAATATGGTCAAGTGATAATATCTTCGGATGAATATCATATGAAGCACTAGAATTCCCTTCCCAGCCACCATTAGAATCATGAGAATCATGATTTTATGGTGGAAGAAAATATCCCATATGGTTTTCTTGCTCATCTTGTGTCTCTGAAGCAAATCTCCATGGATTGGAGTGCTTAGAATTTGTATTTTCTTGGTGATATTTCCAGCCACCATTAGAGATTGACTCTCCAGGGGATAGAGTTGTCTCAGCTTACTTCCCAGATATTTCCCCTAATCTCCCCACTATACCATCTCAGTTACCTAAGGTCTTTGATGAGTATTTTGGTGGAAAAATGAATTTCTCCCAAAACACACAAATCTAACCGGCAAGTGCATCGGGTCGCATCAAGTAATAATAACTCACGGGAGTGAGGTCGATCCCACAGGGATTGATGGATCAAGCAACTTTAGTGGGTGATTAGTTTAGTCAAGCTAACATTGAAGTGAATTGTATGAAATTGTAGCCAACAGAAAGTAAATGACAATGAATTTAAAGTTGCAGAATGTAAATTGGCAAGTAACTTAAAGAGCAAGAAATTAAAATTGCAAGAATCTTAAATGACAAGAAATATAAATTGCATTAAATGTAAAGGGAATTGGGAATTGGATTTGCAAAAATTAAACAAGGAAAAGTTAAATTGCAACAAGCAGAGAAGTGAAAGATGGATTTGATTGATTCGGAACCAAAACAGAAATGTAAATAAACATGAAAAGCAATAAACAGAGAATGTAAAATTGGCCTTCAATTCTCCACCCAAGATTCAAAACAAAGAAAATTAAAGAGAGAGCTCTCAAATTCTAGTGCTCCCTAGTGGAGCCAGCCTTTACCTACAAATATGAAACAGATGCCTATTTATAGGCATTTTTACAAAATGAAAATGAAATTCAAACAAATTACAATTAAAATGAAATTTCTATTCTAACTATCTCTTGTGCCTTTGAGTGGTGTCAATTGGGCCCTTGCTCTTGATGGAATTGGGTTGATAAAGGCCTTGGTTGATTGCTCTTGGAGTTGGAGAAAGATCCATTGTGAACCGGGTTGAAAAACATAAAAGCTTGAGTAAAAGTTTGAGCAAAAGTTAGGGGTCTAACTTTTGCTCCAACGTTGGCCTCCCTTATGCACATTTATGGCGCCAAGTTTGTCCTCTTGTCATGTTGCCAATTTTATGCCCAATATAGACTATCGTATATGGTTGGAAAGCTCTGAATGTCAGCCTTCTAACCCAATTGGAATCACTTCAATTGGACATTTACAACTCAAGTTATGATCATTTGAAGAGGGCATGGTCGCTGGCTTTGGTGTGCAGCGTTTGAGGTAACGTTTGCCTCAAACGTTGGCGAAAACGCCAGTTCTGGAGGCTCAAACGTATTGTCCACCCCATACTATTATACATTGTTGGAAAGCCCTGAATGTCTACTTTCCAATGCCTTTGGAAGCACATCAATTGGAGCTCTACAGCTCGAGTTATACTCCGTTGAAGGTGCAGAGGTCAGTTGGCCTCACTGCAGGTTGCCACCATGTTCGTTTATGCACATTGCGGGGCAGTTTTCTCCCTTAATTTTAGTGTCCACCATGCAGTGCCATATATGCTTGGAAAGCGCTTGATTCCTACTTTCCATTTCTTTTTGAATCACCTCATTTGGAGCTCTGTAGCTCAAGTTATTCTTGTTGGAAGTATACCCCTTCAAGCTGTTGTGGTGTGTGGCGCCAACGTTAGCCCAAAAGTTAGAGGCTAACGTTGGCGCAAACTTTTTGCTCCCAGGGGGTGATTTTCATGTGCCAACGTTAGCCCAAAAGTTAGGGGCTAACGTTGGCGCAAACTTTTGGTGCCCAGGGAGAGTTTTGCATGTGCCAACGTTAGCCCAAAAGTTAGGGGCTAACGTTGGGGCTAACTTTTCACCCAAAAGT
Organism: Arachis ipaensis; assembly: GCF_000816755.2. Classification (NCBI taxonomy): domain Eukaryota; kingdom Viridiplantae; phylum Streptophyta; class Magnoliopsida; order Fabales; family Fabaceae; genus Arachis; species Arachis ipaensis. The sequence continues at coordinate 58,997,486 of NC_029787.2, read as the reverse complement.
TTGTGCAAAAGTTTGAGGCTAACTTTTGCTCAAACTTTTCGTCCTCTCTTCCTCCTAGCCATTCCTTCTTGCTTCAACCTTTCTCCAAGCTTTCTTCACCTATCATTAATCAACCAAACACATCAAAGCTATGCTCAAAATCATGAGATATTCATTCTTTCATAATATGTGACAATTATAGCATGAAACCTCATGAAATAGCATGAATTCATACATGGTTGATTAAATCAAAGGAAGCATGAAAATCTACCCAATTGGCTTGCTTATGGCTCAAGAAAGTGCATAAAACCTATTGAAACCAAAGGAAAAAGCATAGAAAAACATGACATGATGACATGTCATCAGACCCCACAGGATCCCCACCTACCCCACCTCCCTTTCTTCCCTCTTCACACCTTTCCATAACACTCTTCCCCAAACACCATTCACCTATCAAATCCTACCCTCTTCCCCATAATCTCTTCACCACTCACATCCATCCATCATAAAATCCCACCTACCTCACCATTCAAATTCAAACTATTTCCCTCCCAAACCCAACCCCTCATACTCGAATTCCCTCTCTCACCTACCCTATAAATACCCCTCTTTACCACCTTTATTTTACACATCATATATACTAAACCTTGGCCAAATTCACTCCTCACCTCCATCTCCTCTGTTTCTTCTTCTTCTCCTCAATTCTTTCTTCTTTTACTCGAGGACGAGCAAACATTTTAAGTTTGGTGTGGAAAAAGCTCTGCTTTTTATTTTTCCATAACCATTAATGGCACCTAAGACCAGAGAAAACTCTAAAAAGAGGAAAGGGAAGGCAATTGCTTCCACCTCTGAGTCATGGGAGATGGAGAAATTCATTTCAAAAGCCCATCACTAGAAAGACGATGGAGCAAACAAGAGAGCCCACTCATGGACCTCAACAAGAGCATGAGGAAATTCCTCATCATGAAATCCCTGAAATGCCTCAAGGGATGTATTTCCCTCCACATAACTATTGGGAGCAACTCAACGCCTCTTTAGGAGATTTAAGTTCCAACATGGAGCAACTAAGAATGGAGCACCAAGAGCACTCCATCATCCTCCATGAAATCAGAGAGGACCAAAAGTCCATGAGAGAGGAGCAACAAAGGGAAGGAAGAGACATAGAGGAGCTCAAGCATTCCATGAGATCTTCAAGAGGAAGAACTAGCCGCCATTACTAAGGTGGACCCGTTCTTTAATTTCCTTGTTCTTATTTTTCTGTTTTTCGATTTCTATGCTTTATGTTTTACCTATGTTTATGTCTTTATTGCATGATCATTAGTGTTTAGTGTCTATGCCTTAAAGCTATGAATGTCCTATGAATCCTTCACCTTTCTTAAATGAAAAATGTTTTTTGAAAAAGAAAAAGAAGTACATGAATTTTGAATTATATCTTGAAAATAATCTAATTATTTTGATGTGGTGGCAATACTTTTTATTTTCTGAATGAATGCTTGAACAGTGCATATTTTTTATATTGTTGTTTATGAATGTTAAAATTATTGGCTCTTGAAAGAATAATGAAAAAGGAGAAATGTTATTGATGATCTGAAAAATCATAAAATTGATTCCTGAAACAAGAAAAAGCAGTGAAAAACAAAGCTTGCGAAAAAAAATGGCGAAATAAATTATAAAGAAAAAGAAAGAAAAAGCAAGCAGAAAAAGCCAATAGCTCTTTAAACCAAAAGGCAAGAGCAAAAAGCCAATAGCCCTTTAAACCAAAAGGTAAGGGTAAAAAGGACCCAAGGCTTTGAGCATTAATGGATAGGAGGGCCCAAAGGAATAAAATCCTAGCCTAAACGGCTAAATCAAGCTGTTCCTAACCATGTGCTTGTGGCATGAAGGTGTCAAGTGAAAAGCTTGAGACTGAGCTGTTAAAGTCGTGGTCCAAAGCAAAAAGAGTGTGCTTAAGAGCTCTGGGCACCTCTGACTGGGGACTCTAGCAAAGCTGAGTCACAATCTGAAAATGTTCACCCAGTTATGTGTCTGTGGCATTTATGTATCGGGTGGACTCTATTTTGATTTTAGTTGCTTGGGGACAAGCAACAATTTAAGTTTGGTATTGTGATGAGCGGATAATTTATACCCTTTTTGGCATTGTTTTTACATAGTTTTTAGTATGTTTGAGTCACTTTTTATTATATTTTTATTAGTTTTTATTCAAAAATCACATTACTGGACTTTACTATGAGTTTGTGTGTTTTTCTGTGATTTCAGGTATTTTCTGGCTGAAATTGAGGGACCTAAGCAAAAATCTGATTTAGAGGCTGAAAAAGGACTACAGATGCTGTTAGATTGTGACCCTCCTGCACTCGAAGTGGATTTTTTGGAGCTACAAAAGCCCAATTGGTGCGCTCTAAATTGCGTTGCAAAGTAGACATCTTGGGCTTTCAAGCAATATATAATAGTTCATACTTTGCCCGAGATTTGATGGCCCAAACTGGCGTTCAAAGCCAGCCTAAAACTTTCTGGCGTAAAGCGCCAGAACTGGCACCAAAATTGGAGTTAAACGCCCAAAATGGCACCCAAGCTGGCGTTTAACTCCAAGAACCGCCTATGCACATGAAAGCTTCAATGCTCAGCCCAAGCCCACACCAAGTGGGCCCCGGAAGTGGATTTCTGCACTATCTGCACTTAGTTACTCATTTTCTGTAAACCCTGGTAACTAGTTTAGTATAAAAACTACTTTTAGAGATTTATTTTATATCTTTTGATCATATTTTGATCATATGTAACTTTGACACATTGAAACCTCCATTGGAGGCTGGCCTCACGGCCATGCCTAGACCTCTTTTCACTTATGTATTTTCTACGGTGGAGTTTCTACACCTCATAGATTAAGGTGAGGAGCTCTACTGTTCTTCAAGAATTAATGGAAGTACTATTGTTTTTCTTTCAATTCACGCCTACTTCTTCTCCAAGATATACTCTTGTACTTAATTCAGTTAAGTCAGAATGACGGGGTGACCCGTGACAATCACCCACTATCTTCGTTACTCGGTTTGCCAAGATCTGCGTGCCTGACAACCACAAGCGGTCTACATGATGTTCAACATAGTCATTGAACGATAGCCAGAGTATATTCTATTGGGTATCTAATACACGGACCGAGTCCGTGAGATTAATATCTTCGTGGTATAGGCTAGAACCATTGACAGCATTCCTGAGATCCGGAATGTCTAAACCTTGTCTGTGGTATTCCGAGTAGAATCTGGGAAGGGATCACTGTTACGAGCTTCAAACCTGCGAATGTTGGGCACAGTGACAATGTGCAAAAGGATAAGGGTCCTATTCCGACGCTAGCGGGAACCAACAGATGATTAGCCATGCGGTAGCTGTACATGGTATTTTTCATCCAAAACGAGAAATCCGACAGTTGATTAGCTGTACAGATATCGTACCTGGTATTTTTCATCCGAGAGGATCATACAGCTTTCCATGGAAGGGAGCACGCATGGTTGGAAGAAGGCAATAGGAAAGCAGAGGTTCAGAAGCAACAAAGCATCTCCAAACGCTAATATGAAATTCCCACCAATGAATTACATAAGTAACTTTATTTAATTTTATGTTTTATTTATCTTTTAATTATCAACAATCATAACCATTTGAATCCGCCTGACTGAGATTTACAAGATGACCATAGCTTGCTTCAAGCCGACAATCTCCATGGGATCGACCCTTACTCACGTAAGTTATTACTTGGATGACCCAGTGCACTTGCTGGTTAGTTGTGCGGAGTTGTGAAAAGTGTGAATCACAATTTCGTCCACCACTCCTCCATGATTTGCTTTCCCTTCTTTGAAGCTTGTGGCTGTTCCTCTTTCTCCCTGACCTTTTCTTGGTCCTTCTCCTTAAGTGTCACTTCTTCCTTGCTGCTGGCCTCATCATTCTCCACAGGCTTCTTGTTAGTTTTTTTGTCATTTACTAAGGTTTTTTCACTCCTTAATTAGATTGCTTTGCATTCTTCTTTGAGGTTGGAAATGGTGTCACTTGGTAATGCATTGGGTGCTCTTTCAGCCACTATTTGCTTGGACAATTGGTCAATTCGCCTCTCTAGATTCCACAGTGAAGCTTCATGGTTCTTGTTGGCCAATTCCTGATGCTTGATCATTTTTTCCATCATCATCTCCAAGTTGGAGATCCTTTGAGCTTCTTCTGGTGGTTGTGGTTGATTATGGGATGTTAAGGGTGGATGATAGTTATTTTGGTTAGTGGATGAGTTGTTGGGTGGATAGTAGTTGGGTTGGGGTTGATTATTTTATGGTTTTCTGTATTAGTTTTGGTTAGTGTTTTGATGGTTTTGATGGTTTGTATTTCTGGAATTGTTCTGGATTGAGTTTCTCTGCCAAGGCTGCTGGTTTTGGTTGTCTCCCCACCTCAAATTGGGGTGGTTCTTCCAGGATGAGTTGTAGGTATCTCCATGGAACTCATTTTGTCCAACTCCTTGGACTTGCTCATGCTGCTGCTCTTCATAGATTTCCTCATTCTGCCCCCACCCAGCTGGTGGTTGATTTGGAGTGTTCACTACTGCAACTTGAAGACCATCAGTCCTCTTGGCCATTATCTCCATCTGTTGTTGGATCTGTTGACGCATCACCTTGTTTTGTGCCAAGATGGTATCCACACCTTCCAGCTCCAATACACCCTTCCTTTGAGCTGGTTGGCATTGCCTTTTATGACCATAGAAGTATTAGTTGTTTGTCACAGTGTCTATCAAATTTTGAGCTTCCTCAGCTGTCTTCATGAGTTGCACTGAACCTCCAGCAGAATAGTCAAGTGCTTCTTGAGCTCTTAGTGTCAATCCTTCATAGAAGTTTTGGAGTCTATCCCATTCACTGAACATTTCTGGTGGGCACTTCCTGATTAAAGCTTTGTATCTCTCCCAGGAATCATACAATGACTCTCCATCCATCTAAGTGAATGTTTGTACCTCTGTCTTCAGTCTGATGATCCTTTGGGGAGGATAGAACTTGGCTAGGTCTTGAGCTCTCAGTGTCAGTCCTTCATAGAAGTTTTGGAGTCTATCCCATTCACTGAACATTTCTGGTGGGCACTTCCTGATTAAAGCTTTGTATCTCTCCCAGGAATCATACAATGACTCTCCATCCATCTAAGTGAATGTTTGTACCTCTGTCTTCAGTCTGATGATCCTTTGGGGAGGATAGAACTTGGCTAGGAACTTGCTCACTAGATCTTCCCAATTGTTGATGCTTTCTTTTGGAAATGCCTCCAACCATTGAACAGCTTTGTCCTTTAATGAAAATGGGAATAGCAGCAACTTATATATGTTTGGATGTACACCATTTGTCTTCATTGTGTCACATATCATCAGAAAGGTGGATAGGTGCTGGTTTAGATCTTCCAAGGGACCTCCTCCATAAGAACAGTTGTTCTGCACCAAAGTGATGAGTTGAGGCTTCAATTCAAAGTTGTTTGCATTAATATTTGGAGTAAGTATGCTACTCCTATAGTGCCTTGGATTAGGGAAGGTGTAGGAAGCTAGAACTCTCCTTTGAGGATGGCCATTATTGTTAGCCACTCCTTCTGGTGGATTAGGGACATTCCCTTCCATCTCTTGGTTTTCTTCCTCTGATTCCTCTTCTCCCACAACTCCCTTCCCTCTTGCTTCTCTTCTCAACCTTAAGAGTGTTCTCTCTGGCTCAAGATCAAAAGATGTGGGTTCACTTCTTCTCCCTCCTGACATGCAACCAAAACAACAAGAAACACAAATAGAGCACTCTGTAGCTTGAGTACAGTTAGGATTAGTAGAGAAAAAGTCTCAAATAGTTAATGTGCTTGATCAAAAGGAAAGAGAAATAAAAAAAATGCTTAATCTAGATTATCACCCTACTTAATCATTGTCAATCTAAATCAATCCCTGGCAACGGCGCTAAAAACTTGATGAGGGAAAAATGATTCCACACAAACTCACCGGCAAGTGTACCGGGTCGCATCAAGTATTAATAACTCACAAGAGTGAGGTCGATCCCACAGGGATTGATGGATTGAGCAACTTTAGTTAGGTGATGAATTTAGTTAAGTGAATATTTGATGATTTGAGTGAAACTTGATTAACAGAAGTAAAATTGCATGTAAACTAAAATACAGAATGAAAATTGGATGAATCTTAAAGTGCAGAAGAAGTAAATTGCAAAAACTCAAAGAGCAAGAAAGTAAACAAGCTGAAACTTAAATTGCAAGAAAGGTAAATGACTGAAACTTAAAGTGCAAGAAACTTAAATTGCTGAATCTAAATTGCATGAGGAATAAAGGGATTTAGGTGTTGGGATTCAAATTGAACTAGAAAATTTAAATTCAAATAAATCAGAGAGCTATGAGATGAAGAGATTCAGATCAGGATCTTAATAGCAAAACAGAAATGGAAAATTGCTTGAAGAAACAAAACAGCAAGAAAACTTAGATCAAATATGAAATCCTAAAAAGAAATTGACAATTTCGGCAAAGTAACAAAATCAGAAAGAAAGTCTAAAGCTCAATTGTTCTCTTGTCAAAACAAAAAGGAAGAAATTGCAGAAGAAATTAAATGAAAACAGAAAAGAAGATTTAGATTCAATTTCCAATTCTTAGAACTATAAAAAGGAAAAGTAAAAGATGATTCTCAAATGAAGAATTTCAGTGGAGTTCTTCAATCTAAGTTCAAAACCCAAAACAGAAAAATAGAAGTTGCAGAAGAAAGAACAAACAGAAAGAAAACTTAGATCTGATCCCAATTCCTCCAAATTCTAAAAAGGAAAATTAAAAGAGAGAAAGCTAAAAAATGAGAAAAATTCCTCCTCAAATCAAAATTTCTCCTATTTATACACTTTCTATTTTCAGTCATCAAAACTTGGAGTGGGCTTTTTTTGGTTTGGCCTTGAAGAAGTGGCTCCGGTTTTTCTTGGTTCAAGTGGATCAGGATGCATTTTGTGCTCCCAGTGGAGCGCTCAGTGCACTTAGTGAACGTTGCATTCACTTCTCCCTTGGTGTGCATCCCTCGTGCCAATTTTCCTTCCTGGCGCTCCCTTAGTGAATGCTACGTTCCTTTGTTTGAGCCCTATCTTTCTTCACTTGGAGCGCTGCCTTAGTGAGCGCTATGCTCCTTATTTGAGCGCGCCTTAGTTCCTTGGCCAGCGCTCCCTTGTTGAGTGCTACATTCATTATTTAAATGCTCCTAGTGTACAGATGGCACGAGGACTTGGCTCCCAGGCTGAAATCCACGAAAAAGGTGAAAAAGTGAACGTGGCGCTCACTTCCGAAGTGAACGCTAGCTGTGTTGGCTATTGAGCGTGGCGCTTCCTTTTTGAACGCAACGCTTTACTGATTGCATCCCCTTTCTCTTCATTTCTTCACCTACAAGCAACCAAACAAGCAATCAAAGTCTCACCAAATTCACACGGTCTTTGCATTGTTCATGAAATCAATTAATTCTAGCATAAAATCTATGATTTTGTGTAAAATAAATGATGTTTGATTGATTCAAAATAATCATGAAAATCCACTCAAATCACTTACTTATTGTGCAAGAAAGTGCATAAAATCTAATGAAACTAATGAAAAATTCTTGTGAAACTAGCATAAGATGACTTATCATCAGAAGCATGCACTTCACTTATTCTAGTGTGCTTGAAATACTTCAAAGAAAACTTGTAGGTTAAGACAACCAAACAAGAAATAAAGAAACATAAAAGCATTCAAGCAAAAATCAAGCAATGGTGAAATTAGATAATTAATGGACATTGATTGACGTGCAAGGTAGCTTTAATGAACAAAATAGAATATGAAACTTACACATCAATCAATGACACATATTGAAGTTGTTTGCAACACCTAAGTGATATAGAGGTGGAAGACATAGATGCTATGGAATTTATGAAAAGAGATATAAGAGTTAAAATCAATCACATAGCAAGCATGGTTCACAAGGCTTTACAAAGCTCAAAAATATGTCACTAGGTAAGCTTTCAATCCAATCTCACAATTCCAAAATCTCAATGCATGAAATATGTGATGTAAATAAGGGTCAATCATAAACAATCATCACCTAACAAAAAGTATTGATAATATACTATTGCCTAACAATAGATGATGAATGAATGGAAGCCAAAAAATGCAATTCAAAAGACTTAGAAAGTTTGAAGGAAATGTAACATGTACTTGGTATTCACAAAATTAAGCATTAAGAACTCAAACCAAGTAACAATTTGTAACCTCAACAAAGAATCCAACAATGAAATTTAACAACAATCATGTTAAAATAACATCTTATCGGTAATAAAAAAAATAGATAGAAAACAAAATTAATAATCCAACACTTATAATAAAAAATAGAAAATTAAACAAAAATTAAACTAACTAACTAACCAACTAAAAGAAATGGCGTTATATGGTGGTTGGTAGTGTTGGGTAATGATTGAAAGGTGGAAAAAAAAGAGAAGAGAGAGAAAAAGGAAAGAAATGGAAAGAAAAGAAGAAAAGAAGGGTGCTGAAACAAGGCAACCCACACGTACGCGTGTGTCACGTGTAAGCGTGGTGACATGAAATGGGTGCGACGCGTACGCATGGGTGGACTTTATGCTAAATGCACAATTCAAGCCCAAAACTCGCATAACTCTCTAGAATTTGTACGGGAGGTGAAAATTTTGGGGCCACGCGTACGCGTGGCATGGTGCTCTATTTTTCAAAAATTTTTTCAAGTTCTTGCACCAAACCAAGCATTCCAAACCTCCAAAGAGCTACCAAAACACCACAAAACCTTATTTAACATACTAGACTACTAAATAAACTAAACAAAACATGAAATTAAACTAATTTACCAATATGTACAAGAGAGAAAAATGAAAAGAGGTTACCATGGTGGGTTGTCTCCGACCTAGCACTTTTATTTATTGTCCTTAAGTTGGACTTATGGGAAGCTCCTCATCAAGGTGGCTTGTGCTTGAATCCATCCTTGAACATCCACCAATGCTTGGACTTCCAATAGGCTCCATCATTCGAAATTAATAGCTCCAAGCTTTGATGGAGTTCTGCACAAGTTAAGGGATCCAAAAATTGATCCTCATGTATTCTCGGATCCCAAATCTTGTTTCTACACCTGTCTTCAAGTTGATCATCATTAATCCATTTGGGTGGCATGACCTTAGAATTCTCACTTAAGCGACCAAACATCCTCCTAGACCCAAGCAATCTAGCTCTACACCAACCCTTGCTATTAAGCCTTGAACACCATCATGAACTTTGATTCACAATGCCAACCACTAACCATCTCCCTTTTGCTCTTAAAGCCACAAAGAGCTCAAAGTTTTTCATCCGTCTCAAACAAATCATATTCAAGTGGAATCATAAAGCTTATGGATAAGAGATTTACCCACTCTAATGAAAGAATGGATGGTGATGGCTTGGGAGAGGTGTTTCTATTGGTCTTGCAAGCTCTACTCCCTTGTGTTCTTCCTTGATTACCTCCACCTCTAAGCAAGCTTCTTCAATTTCAACCTCTTCCTCTTTAATCTCTACGTCAAGTCCATTGGGAGAGGATTCAATTGTAGATAGGAATTCATCAATGATTGAATCCATCTCTTGATCAACCTCTTTGAAGTCTCCAACTACGATATGCTTTGGAGGTTGTACACTGGTGCACGAATTGCGAATCACACTTCTCACAACTCGTACCACTAACCAGCAAGTGCACTGGGTCATCCAAGTAATACCTTACGTGAGTAAGGGTCGAATCCCACGGAGATTGTTGGTTTGAAGCAATCTATGGTTATCTTGCAATTCTTAGTCAGGAAGTCAATTGTATTTATCAGTTAAATTGCGAGTAAACAAGAGAGCATGGGTTAGAAGTTACTTGTTATGCAGTAATGGAGAATATGTTGGAGTTTTGGAGATGCTTTGTCTTCTGAATCTCTGCTTTCCTCTGTCCTCTGATTCACGCACGCACGTCCTTCTATGGCAAGCTGTGTGTTGGGGCATCACCGTTGTCAATGGTTACATCCCCTCCTCTTGTGAAAATGATCCAATGATCCAGTCACAGCACGGCTAATCATCTGTGAATGCCGCCATCAATCTAGCTTATACCACGGAGATTCTGATTAAGGAATCTAAGAGATATTCATTCAATCTGATGTAGAACGGAGGTGATTGTCAGACACACGTTCATGGATTGAGGAAGATGATGAGTGTCACTGATCATCACCTTCTCCATAGTTATACGCGAATGGATATCTTAGATAAGAACACGCATGTTTGAATGGAAAACAGAAATACTTGTATTAATTCATCAAGACACAGCAGAGCTCCTCACCCCCAACAATGGAGTTTAGAGACTCATGCCGTCAAGGAGTATAAAGTTTAGATCTAAAAATGTCATGAGATACAAAATAAGTCTCTAAAAGTTGTTTAAATACTAAACTAGTGGCCTAGGTTTACAGAAAATGAGTAAACTCTGATAGATGGTGCAGAGATCCACTTCTGGGGCCCACTTGGTGTGTGCTGGGGCTGAGACTTAAGCAATTCACGTGCATAAGGCTGTTTTGGGCGTTCAACGCCAGGTTTGGATCCATTTCTGGCGTTGAACTCCAACTTTTAATCCTTTTCTGGCGTTGGACGACAGAATTGGGCAGAGAACTGGCGTTGTACGCCAGTTTACGTCGTCTATCCTTGAGCAAAGTATGAACTATTATATAATGCTGGAAAGCCCTGGATGTCTACTTTCCAACCCAATTGGAAGCGCGCCATTTTGAGTTCTATAGCTCCAGAAAATCCACTTTGAGTGCAGGGAGGTCAGAATCCAACAGCATCAGTAGTCCTTTTTCAGCCTGAATCAGATTTTTGCTCAGCTCCTTCAATTTCAGCTAGAAAAATACCTGAAATTACAGAAAAACACAAAACTCATAGTAAAGTCCAGAAATATGATTTTTTTCTAAAAACTAATGGAAATAAACTAAAAACTAACTAAAACATACTAAAAACTATATGAAATTAACCCAAAAAAGCGTATAAAATATCCGCTCATCATACACCCTCCTCAACATCAATTTCAAGCTTCTTGGAAGAGGGCTCCATGATTCTACATTCCCATGGACTTTCAACATCTCCTAAATCTTCAACCACTTCTTCCTCTTCTTCAACAATCATAGCTTCCTCTAATTGTTCCAATACAAAATCTAACTCCTCCTTCTCCACCGGATTTTCCAATCTCTCCCTCATGCTACGCTCTTCAATTGATTCTCCACATGTGGCCATGGGAGTTCCTTGAGTGCTCAAACATTGGGAGGTTAATCGATTTACTACCTCTCCAAGGCGGCCGTGAATTCTAGTACCTCCATTTTCATCTCTTCTTGCCCTTGAAGGATAAGACCAAGGGTTTCATCTATTGGAGATTGGGGTGGGTAGGAAGGTTCATTATTTTGGAAAAAGGGTTCATAATAGGAAGGTGGTTCTTCTTAGTAGAAATATGGAGATGGTGTGTATTGAGGTGATTCTTGGGAGTAATTGTATTGGAATTGTGGTGGCTCTAAGGATTTTCTTACATAATGGTCGCAAGGATGAGGTAAAGGTAATTGGTTATATGATGAATATGGGTTATAGGAAGGTGTTTGGTAAAAAGGGGTTTGTGAGTATAGTTGAGGGCTATGTTGAGGATGAGGTTCATAGGCATATGGTGGTGGTTGTTGACGACCACAATGAGGAGCACCACATCCATTAGATTGATATGTATTAGGAGTGGAATTATACCTATAAGAAACCGGCAGAGGTTGTTGCCAAGAAGGTTGTCCATAAGCTTGAGGCTCCTCCCACCTTTGATTGTTCCATCCTTGATGCATATTCTCATTGAAATTCCCATTTTCTACAACATAATTGTAACCACACTCATAGCCAAAAGGGTGAGAATTCATAGTAAAAAGAGAAAATAGAGATAAAAGCTACAAGAAATAACGAAACAAAGTCCTAAAACTAGCAAAAACTAACAAGCAATCCAAAAATCAAGCTATTTACAATATTAACATATGTACAATAACCAATAACAAGGCACACATTTGCAATTTCCCGGCAACGGCGCCATTTGATATAAGAAAAATTGTCGATATATAATTTCTCAATGAAATCTCGTTGCAAGTATAGTTCTAAACCAACAAACAATCCTCAATCAAAATTTAATTTGTTTGTCACAAGTACAAATCCCAATAAAAATAACCGAAGTATTTAAACCTCGGGTCGTCTCTCAAGGAATTTCAGGGAAGTGTTCTTAATTATTGGTTATGGGTTGTATATTTTGGGGTTTGAATAAGGGACAAGAAATGTAAATTGCAAGAAAGTAAATGGAACTCAAATGTAAAAAGGTCTTAGCAAGGGTTGATGGTTAAGATCTTTATCCTTGTTACTAACCACAACATGATAATTGCAAGGATCAATCCCATTAAGTCATCCTCTAACTAGTGAAGGAAAGTCAAATGAGCTTTATCAATCCTAATGCATTAGTCCTAGCCACCTCACTAATTAACTTGGTGGAAGCTAGAGTCAATGGACACCAATTATCAATCACTTGGACGTTAGTAACTCAAGTTCACCTAAGTTACCATCCCAAGCCAACAACATAAAAATCTACTCTAACATCCTTCCAAACATTTTGTCAAACACTTGGAAGGCATAAAAAGAAAGTAAAATAAAATTTCAAGAAATATAAATCTACAACTACCAATTACAAGGAAATTAACAACAACAATGCAATTAAATATTAAAAGAAATCAAACAAAAATTGCATTAAAGGAAAATAAAAGGAACAAGAGTGCATCAACAACAAGTAAAGAAATACAAAGAGTAAAATACTAAACTAGGAAAGCAAAGGTAAAGGAACAAGAAATTAGAAAGGAAAAGTAAATCAAAGCAAGATTCAAACCTAGATCTAAAGAAATCTTAATCTATATCTAACCTACTTCTAGAGAGAAGAGAAAGCTTCTTTCTCTAGGAACTAACTAAAGCATGGTGAAAAAAACTAAACTAGTTGCTCCCGCCCCCTGTCCAATCTTCAATTCTGCATGAAGTAGTCTCCGAAATCATTTGAATTTTGGCCTGGGAAGCTCAGAAATCGCCCCAGCATTTTCACTTTAATGAGGTCACATGCAAGCTGTGATGCGTACGCGTACACGTCGCTTGGCGTTTTACTTCTCACACGTACGCGTCATGTCACGCGTACGCGTCGCCTGGTGACCTCATCTCCACGCGTGTGCATTGATGAATGCACTACAAACCCTTGATTTTCCATGAATTCTCCACTTTGCATGCTTTTCTCTTCACACCTTTGATCCATTCCTAGCCCTTTTCAACCTGAATTCACTAACAAACACATCAAGGCATCTAGTGGAATCAAAGGTGAATTAAAACTAGCAAATTAAAGGCCTAAAAAGTATGTTTTCACACTTAAGCACAAATTAAAGGAGAATTACAAAACCATACTATTTCATTGAATAAATGTGAGAAAAGTTGATAAAATCTCCTAAATTATACACAAGATAAACCACAAAATTGGGGTTTATCAAAGACAATATGAAGTTGCGACCGATTAGTAGGCTTTCCTTATGCTTTCAATTACTTTCATAGAGTCTCCTCGCTCTTGTTGCCTAAGATTTTATTTTATATAGAGGGGTTGGTGTGGTATGTTGAATTTGCATTTTATTTTGGGTTTGCCTGTATAAGATTTATTATTAATAGTATTTATGTGATTATCATTAATTGAACATCTTTGGTATATGACTTTAAAGAATAAAAACAAATTTTCTGGCATTTTCTCATAAACTAAAACGCGATATAAAGGTTGAGTAAATAAGTAGTTAATATTAGAAAAGATTACGTAATATTTTTTTTAGTAGAAATATCATGACTTAAGCAAGGTATTTTTCTAGAAGGGATGTTACATTTGAGAGTTTTGTTAGTCTGATAAGGACCGAGAAGTACGAACCATAACTCAATAGGTCTAAAACTAAAATATGCTATTTGTCTATTATTAGGTTTTATATACTGCAGAACAGAGAAGCATAGACTCTTCCAAACGTGGGCTATTTTCAACAAGAAACAATAATATGGAGTCCATGCATTGCAATGTGTCTCCGACTGTCTATTTCCCCAATTAGGTCCCTCTTCCCATGTCTTTTGCTTTGTTAATGAAACTTGTTTAAACTGCATTGGTTTTTCATCCAAGAGATTTACTTGTTCTTTTATACTCAGTTTACAAAAAAGTTTAGATTTCATACTTATTTTTTTATTTTGTTTAATTCTGAGGTTAAACAAACTACCATTAAACAATCCCAGGCACTCTACATCCCTTTTGTACCGGACCTAGATGAGCAGAAGTGCTACAGTAATGTTTCAATATAAAGACCCAAAATTTTCAATTACATTTCAACCTACCTCTAAAATGTGTCAAATCTTCAACTGGAAATTATTGATTTACAACAAAAGAAATACCGGCTCAGTGATGGTGAAGAACCTTTAACTATTGAACCACAAATGCATCTCCCTGAATTTCTGTAATCTCATGGTCTTGGATGGTAACATAAAAAAATGAAACAGGAAAAATAATACGTAGTATAAACAAAACTTCAGTGCTAACCAAATCTGACATATACATTTCATAAATTAAAGTAAAGGAAATACTAGGGCCAGAAAAAAAAACATGCAATATGCATATAATATGTGCAATATTGGATAACAATAGAACCTAATTGAACGCTATAAAATCAACCAAAGATATCACGTACCGCCAAAACTCTAGGGTGGTAGAAGCAGAAATGAAGAAGGTGAAATCTAGTATTAAATAATTGGGATAATTTAGTCTTTTTGTTTCATTATTTACATTTCATTCCTATTGGAATTAAAGATAACCAGGGGAGAGATGGGAATTAAATTGGTGGTAATTCAATTCCGTGGAATAAAATATACCCAAAAATAATTTTTTAAATCTTGAACCAAACATGGGAATAAAACATTCCCATCTCAAAATTTCTCGGAATACACTTGTATTCCCTCCAACCACACACACTCTTAATGCTGCCACTACCTTGAGCAGCATTAACCTAACATGTAGTTTTAGAATCATGCCATTCAACTTCAAGATGTGGCTTCCCATGAGCTCCAAATGCTTCGTTTAAGGGTTTTAAAGAAAATAGGAGAGATTTTTCTTGACTTGTAACACTTAAAACATCAAGCTGGATATAAAAAGAGATTGGAAATAAGAAATGATAAAATATCAAACAACTATAAGACGTGTTAATACAAATAATTATAGAAGTAAATCATTCAACGTCATCTAAATATTTGCCATCAAAGAAGATCTCAGAATCTATTGAAGATACATTTTTAGGAACGACACTACTCAAATCAGTGCCAATAGTTGATTCATCCCTAAACAAATTTACGGCATAGCTTTTCCAGTTTTGAGGAAAACCAAATAAGAAACAGTTGAAAACCTAGCAACATAGAAAACAAGGGAGAAAAATCAAACTCGAAAGACATACAAATTCTACATCGTTTTGATGCTTGTTCGCAAACCAAAACTTATATTTTCCATCCAATCTACTGCTGACCCATCATTTAAAAGTTTGGCAACCAGATTAAGCACTAAACTGCTTACATTATGAGGGAATTCATGGGTTGATGCAAGTATAAATCTCTTCCAAGACAGAATATGCGTATTGATGCCATATGAAGTTCCCAACGACGTGTAATGAATCAATTTGAAAACACAATTTATCAAGTAGAGAAGTAGAGAGAGAATACACCAATGAGTAATGGCTATAAACATAGGGAGGGAAACCATTATCGATGGTGCACTAGTCGTCAATGAAACCTCTTATGACAACTGATCGTCTGCTCGAATGTTTGGGATGTCTGATTGGGTTGTGGCTGGAGCAGAGACGTGAAGGGGTTAGGACCTGAGCGTAAATTAAGACAAGGGTGCCTGGTTACAACGTTGACTGGACGGTGGGTGGGGGCCACCTGCAAGGACTCCGACACTCAAGTCAGTATCCATACGAAAAGGCGGCTAATTAGGGTAAGGTGGATGACGTACCTGTGGGGAGGGATAAGTCCCTCTCTATTTATACTCTGTACTCGGGTAGGCCCCTCGTGATTAGGCCCACCTTCTTGGAAGCTTCCGCTAGCTGTCCAGGTTCCTTGTGGAAGGGAGAGGTGACGCGCAGGTTGCCTCTTAGCTCAGGCCATCGAACTTGTTTGGTCGGAGGTTCGTGACTCGACCCGGAGTATTAGTGGGCTGGGCCGGAACAGTGCTCCCAACGTACCAACCATGTACCACCCTAATTATCCTAAGCCTTACCTCATGCCGTAAAGCAAAGGATAATGAAAGGTCACGACAATCCTAAGACTTATACATTAATATATATATAT
>NC_029787.2:58973025-58979365 GCF_000816755.2 Arachis ipaensis | reverse complement strand
ATCATTCTAAAAGCCTGAGGAAGAAATAAGCTCAAAATCTGAGTTACAAAAGTGCAAAAAGTTCACACGAAACTAAAAGCAATAAGGCACAAGATATAGATACAAAATAACATGGTAGAAGTAGATATAGGAGTATAATAATCATAAGATACTAGCCTCAATCCGCGGAGTTTAGGCCGACTAGTTTTATACAGACATACAGAGTTTTGAAAGTGAAAACAGTATACAATATATCTCTCTCAATGTAAGCCTCTAAGGCCAATATAAATACAAAAGTGAGAGTACTAAGCAAAATATCCAAAATAACTCTAGAATGGGATAAATATCCTCCGCTCTGTCACCATCACGTAAGTCACCGAGGTGGGTTTACGACCTACATTTGAAAAATAACAACAGAATATGGTATGAGAACCGGAGGTTCTCAGTTTGGTAATAGTGCCCAGTAATGTAAGATGTAAGATTCCGGGATGCCAGAGGCAATCCTAGAACGTCACATCGAGCATAATACTTAAAGCATAACTAAATTTAAAACCGTAACTTTAAAACAATAAATGAATTAGGGTATTCTATCTTAAGGAATTCCTAAACTAACATTTACACCGCTGTCCCACATCCTTTGCCAGCCTAACCGTCATGCAATCCCATCGCCATCGCCTACTGAACCTCCTCAACCCCAGTAGAAAACACAAGTAATTCATACAAGTAAAGCATAAGTAATTATCACGTATGGCAAGTAAAGCAAGAAGCAATTAAACATATTATACAATCAGGCAAACAATGCAAGTCGACAAAGCAAATAAACATATAGAATATGCACATGACGAATGCCTGTCCTATTTGGCTCGTGATATCACTTGTTTGTCTATAAATGCCAACCCGACATATCCTCTCGGATGTAGCCTTTCTGCCACGCCAGGGATATAGGCCCTGCACACTCATGCAGCAGAGAATCTGCCACGCCAGGGATATAGGCCCTGTACACTCATGTAGTAGAGAAGGTTATGCGAGCGAGATACCACCACAGCCCTCACATCTCAATGTAAGCGGGATTAACCACCGTCCTTACGCCAGCGCCGCGACCTCGACAAGCGAAAGACTACCACAGTCCTTTCCCGAGGCACATAGCGACTCAACAGTCTCAGCATAAAACAATGTATTAGGGGTTTTCAAAATTCATTTTCAACACTCAGTAAAGTCATCTTTCAACTCCGAGTCCTAAACTCGTCTCAACCACCATCAATTCGTAATTCCACAACTCATCATATTAATCATTATTACAATACCCCGCCATTTCTATCAACTAATCCATCCTCATTACTTTAGAAATCTAAGTTGCTGTCTTCTAAATTAATACAAAAATTCATCTATTTAAGTCTCTAACTCATCTTTAGTAGTATAAGGACCTAAGCACTAGATAGTATTCTTAAACAGTACTTAAAGATGTTTGAAAAGCTAGAAAACCTTGAAAACGCGAGAAAAATGATTTTTCAGCAAAAACAGGACATGTGGATATGCACGCCGAAGTTTGTGTACGCACACTTTAGTTTTGGACCATCATGCGTACGCATACATGAGTCGCGTATGCAAGGGTGCTGAACAGAAACCATCACCCACATACGGCGCAGGAGGCCGGGTACGCATTCTTTGCTGTTGGCTCATCTCGCATACGCAAGAGGGACTGGCAGAGACGTACACCCGCGTATGAGGGTGCCCGTGTACGCATGCCATCCCAGATTTGCAAAATTCTGTTGCAGAAATCAGTTTTAAACACCAAACTTCAACGCTCATAACTTCTACAAAAATTCATTTTCATTAAACTTTGTATCAATTTAAAGATCTTTAAATGAACTTTAATTTAAGATAATTTTCAACCAATTTCGAAAATTGGGGCTCAAGTTATGATCCGTCAAAGTTCACCAAAAACTAGTTTTTACCAAAATTAGCTAGGTTCTCAAACTTCCAAAATTCACAACCAAACCAAATAAAAACTTACTCAATTTTACCACAAAACACTACCAATTACTCTACTTTACCTCTCCATTACAATCCAATCAATTCAACATCTATTTCAATCAATTTATCTACCATAAACTCAATTATTTCACAATTCCTACATCAAGAATCCAACATAACCAACTTTAACACAATCTCACTATTCAAAAGCATCACCTACCATACCTCATCACAATTTCACAAAATCACAATAATCCAATCTCAACATCAATCCACCATCCTCAACATCAACAAACATCATAATTCATTCTCATTATTCACAAAAAATCATCACAATCATCGAAATCATCGTACATCACAATTACCAAAATCAATTTCAAACCTATCATATGGTCCACTAGCCTAAGTGTCCAGAAATATTACATATTACATAGAGAAAACCGAAATCATACTTTGGCCGATTCCTAATATGCACAATACACCAATTTGAGTCCAATTCAAGCATCCAATCACCAACAAATCACCAAGCAACTCCAACAAGCATCAACAATCAAATTTTCTAAGCTATACATATTATTTTACCACAAATCAATACCTAGGGTTCCTAAATACACAATTTCACAAGGGAGAAGAGCAATCTTACCTTACCCACAGTTGATTAGGACAAAACCTAATAGAAACCAAGTGCTAGAGTGTACCTAAACACCCAAAATCACAAAATCCACTCAAACCAAAACCCAAAATTTAGAAATTCACAAGGGCTGAGAACTGGGCAGGGATTTTAGAAAAGCTTACCACAATACGTAGCTTGAAGTTATGGGTTTGGTAAGAGCTTTGCAAGGCTGCAAACCGTTCATGATTTGGAGCACCGTAGCTCAAGTTACAAACAAAAGAATGAGGAAGTGAATACTGTTTTAATGGAGGGTTTCTCTCTTCTCTAACCCTACCAGCTGCACTCTCCTCTCAATAATGGTAAAAGTGGCTGAATGGGGTTCATTTAAGTAGTTATATATGTTGGGCTTGGGCCCAACTTGGGTCCGGTTCAACCCATTAGCGTTTTGGCCCGTTTGGCCCAACTTTGAGCCAAACCTTTAGAATTAGTACCCGATTTTCAATTCTAAATGTTTTCCTAAGTTTTTCTACTGTTTTTATTATTATCACGCAGTACGGGATAGATTTAAGCCGGTACTGCCGGCTAACTTACCGGTATGCGTTCTTACGCAATTTTTCATAAAAATTTACATTTTTCAACTCAGAAAAATCTACTGAGTCCAAAAAATCATATTTACATTTTCTAATTAACATTCTAAATTTTTGAACCTATTTCGGGCAATTAAATTATTTTAGTTAAGCAGTTAATTAATTACAGTTCTTACAAACTGTGAAGATCGAAGCTCATGGTTGGTGCGTTCAATCCGCTCGCACTTGCTTCGATCGAGTCTTCCCAAGCCTAGAAGTCCGTTGGTGGAGTCCGTGCCTTCAACGCGAGAGCTACCCCAGTCCATTACCTGGGGCATCGTTTTGATTTCTATGTCGAGCATTTAATGCTCATTATAGATGATTTGAAAGTTGGGAGAAAAGTCCAAACTTTTGCACTCTCGTTTGACGGTTACTATTCTGCATCCCCCCATTTTGTTCTTTATTCTCTCATACTTCTTCCATTTCACTCTCTTTCTTCACCTCTAATTCTCTCATCCTCTCTCATACTTCTTCCATTTCACTCTCTTCAGTCTTCACCTCTAATTCTCTCATCCTCCTCTTTCCTGATTCCCTTATCTGTCCGCTACAAGTCCTACTGCGTTCACTTGGGATTCATCCTTCTTCCTTCTTCAATTTATTGGTAAGTCTCATCCACCTTCATTTTTTTTTTACTATAGATGATCATCATTCTGTTTTTAATTTTGCTGCTGTTACTTCTCTCATCCTCCTCTTTCCTGATTCCCTTATCTGTCCGCTATAAGTCCTACTGCATTCACTTGGGATTCATCCTTCTTCGTTCTTCAATTTATTGGTGAGTCTCATCCACCTTCATTTTTTTTTTACTATAGATGATCATCATTCTGTTTTTAATTTTGCTACGTTGTTTCTGACTGTTCTTGCTTGGGTTAAGCACGTCGTTAAGTAGATCATAGGGGGGTTACCATTAGGCGTCTAATTCTTGATTTTAGGCCTCAAATCAACCATTGATTAGTGTAGAATAGAGGCATTAAAACTTTGTTGCTATAAAATAGTCACTCACATTTTAAGCAATATTCATAACTACATTTCAAATTAAATACCAGGAATTCACCGTCCAACATTTATGTTTTAAATCGCAATGGTTAAACCTTCTGAGACTGGATAATATACTTTTTAGTTGAAAGGAGAATCTTACAAATATAGGCTGTTCGGAATTTAAAGTAAGCTTTACCCAAACACAGAAAATCTTGCCAAGACAAGTGAGTAATCGCAAAAGATAAAAACGACATGAGGCCAATAACAGCATTTGGAAAAAGCCAAATAAAGGAAACAAGCAACCGCCTCCACCATGGGATGATCGCACCCTACAAGATCCGAAAATGGCATCTGCAACCATTCAACAGAAAGCAAGCTTAGCAATAAATATACCACATATCAGCATAATAACTTGGAATATTTATAACATTTTCCCCCTTAGTTATCAGACTAAAGCAGTTAATGAATCAATGAAGGTTTAAATTAGTCAATATGTCACTAGTGTTAACTAAACATTTAATTTGAGGAGTGCCCCAAAGACCATACCCTTCAACTAGTTTATGTGACTTTAGTATCATTAAGATGGTGGCATGAAGTAGCTGGAAACCATATAATAGGAGGGCAGGTAGTGGGAATGGCCGTTATTCTAATAAAGATAGATAATCGTTATGGAATTTATACAGCATACATGAAAATACATTAAAAATATAGTAAAACAAAATAATCTACAATAAAACTTAAATTCATCCACTAATAATCAAGAGACATAATCCACAAACACAACACACAATCAATGAATTTTTTGCCCAAACATCAAGTCAACTGAAACGGCCAATATTGTAAGAACAGGTCTGTGGGCCTGGGGTTTGCATCATAGAAAGGAGGAGGGAGGGAAAATGGAACCACAGATACTAAAGAAGGGAAAACCAAAAGAGAGGAAGGATAAGAGAAAAGAAAAAATAGCAGGTACAGAGGGAGAAGCAAGGAAACAAAGACAGATAAAGGGAAGAGAGTTACTAGTTCCTGGGTTGCTGACAATAGCATCACTGGAAAAGAAAAGCAGTGACAATCAACAGAGGGCGAAAAGGAAGGCAGTAGAGTAGGGATTAAAACCATGATTGAGCAAGATAAGTAGTCTACATTGTCTAATTGAAATGAAAGGCAGTAGAGTAGGGATTAAAACCATGATTGAGCAAGATAAGTAGTCTACATTGTCTAATTGAAATGAAGTTGTCATGAGGATAGCATAGCATCCTTAATACCCCATGATTTCTGCTTAAAAATGGAGTAATTTAAAGTGGGTTACATGTTTCATGAATTCGGTCATGCAGTATGAAGTCATAGTCTTGTGACATGTGAGCATTGGTTGGAGGAAAGTTGAGATTTTAATATGAAATGTTAAGACGGTGATGTTTTTGATTTCGTTGTCGTAATCCACATGGTTACTGCAGATTTATGGCCACCAGAGGTTGCAAGGAGGTTTAGGGTTGTACAAATTTTCAACTTTCAAATATCAATTCCGGGATCATCCATGTGCCTATGATGTTGAAAGTTTGAGGAATTTTGAAAAATATTGAAGTTAAAGAATTAAAGTGAAAATCGAGTAAAGTTGAAGGGTGGCTTTCTTTTGGGCTTTTCTATTTTAAATATGGCTCTATAATTTAAAGTTATTATCTAAACTCCTTAAATTTTAAGAAATATTGTATCCAGATACTTGGAGACAAACATCATTTAAATCCTAATAGTTAACTTCAAATAAAATGCACATGATAATCTCCCTATCCTAAGGTACCGGATTCTAGAAGTCAACAACTTTCAAGATAAAGGATATGCATTCTTCAGTCAACAATTAGCATTTCAGCAACCAATAAAGTATTATGCCATTTTTCTAGCATAACCATGTGCAAGAAGTATTAGTCATACAAGTAGTATTAGTCATGGAAGTATCAACCTCAAACATTGATCATTTTGCATTTTTGCATAATTCTATTTTCAATTAGTACAGAATTATTAATGCAATTTCTAACAAAATGCAATGATAAGGATCTGGATAATGTAACATGCAAGTAAAGATTAATCTTTCCAGAAGCAATCACCATGTAACTTGCATCACTCAACCAGAGACAGAAGAGAAAGAAGGCAATGGAGGGTATGAAAAGGTCAGTTTTTGTTT
>NC_029787.2:58968695-58972610 GCF_000816755.2 Arachis ipaensis | reverse complement strand
GGTAGAGTAAAAGAAATCACGTGACAGTGACATGAACTTTGTCTGAGATGACAGATGAGTTAGGTAAAGCAATCATGTAACTGCCATTTGAGATCTCACAATCAATAGTTAACAGAGCACCAAGCCTCCAACAGTGTTAGCTTCTAGGAAAGTAGGGATTAGTTAGTAGTAACAAAAACAAGTTTAAAAGAATAAGTATTTCATTAAAGTTTCTAGCTTCAAGAAAACAAATTAAAGACTTGTTGACACTACAGGAACCTAAAAAAGTTAGCCCAACTTGAATAAAATATTATATATCCATTCCACTCAGGGCCCGTTTGGGAAACTTCAAAAGTAATTTTTTTTGAGCTTTTAACTAATGAAAAATAGTCGTATTAATGTTTGGTGCAATTTTCAAAACCAAATTGCAACTTTCTAAGAAGCTATTTAGGAGCTTATGTAGAAGTTAAAAAAAAAGACTTCTCTCATAATGCTACTACTTTTTATCATATTTCTATAAAATAAGTACTTTTAGAACTAAAAACCCAAACACAAAAAATAACTTATTTATAAGCTACTTTTAATATAGTCATTTATTGTTTAAGCTATTTTTTCAAAAGTAGCTTAATTAAGTTGTTTACCCAAACTGGGCAATCAATGCTCAATCAATTTTAACTTCTTCATACTTCTGGAAAGATTAATCAATAATATAAGCCAAGACAAAGTGATCCAAGAGCTATAGTAATTAACGCTAAATGACAAATGATGTCCCACAAAAAACTTAGAATGGAAGAGAGATAATGATGATGGAGAAGCTAGGGACTATTGAATCCAGTGATTTTATTTAGGCAAGCTACTTTGTTTTCATCTAAATCACTAGTATCTAAAATCCACTATACTCAAACTAAATGCATTAATGAGATTCTATAACATTAAGGTTTTCCGAAAGAAACTGGCTTGAGAATTATTCAATTAGCGTGGGGGAAAAAAATTTGTTCAACTGCCTTGAGAATGCAATAAAAATTTCATTAAACAAGATCTCTTTGTAGAGAAGAACGGTCCATAAGGGTACTAGAGTTTTAACTTAGCTTCCTTCTTATAGTGAAACAAGTATGATGCTAAAAGCATACTAAATAATGAAGAACCAAATAATATGCACTGCAAGCATACCCCATAAGACCTCTGCCTTGCCATGTTCTTGGTGTGACAGTAAGATTGATCACTGTGCCTTGCCTTATTATAATAACAGGTACTGTGCGGTCTACATTTGACTGAGCCTCAGAAGAAAGTCTTTGGAGCAAATTATCACCTGCTTCCACACTTCCGAACTTCAAAATTTGGTCTCCAAGTTGTAAGCCATCTTCAGCTGCCGGTGATGCATCTGCAATTTCATCAACCATTGCAAAGGGTCTACTGACTAACACATTCACATCCATGGAATCAGGGGAATGTCTCAGAAGAATGTTTTGTGACGGTGTTGAAGCAACAGCATCTACAGTTGATGAGATTTGAATATCTGATCCATCACCATTATCTGAGCAGAAAGGCAAACATTCAACATGAAATATTATTACTTATTCTATTTAGAGACTAATCTTGGGTCAAATGGTAGATAGATAAAAAGAATAAATCATCCAATGCTTACGTTCATGCTTCACGAGTGAAATTTGAAAATTAGACATCTTAACTACAAAATGTAATGTCAAACATCCATGTTTTCTGATATTGTAAGGCTCCAAAGCTGCTTTTCAAGCAGATTTCGGCATCTATGAAGAACAGTGGCTTTGTCCAGCAGTTTTGTTAAACAAAAAAATAAAATATCAATTACATACAGCAGATTTCGTTGAAGGAAGGATTTAAGTTCATTTGGAAGACAGCATGTTGTGCAGAGTACATGAGCTTATAGTACGAGGATTCATCATAGATATCTTCATTAGCATGTCTTGTCTTGTAGATTGGTTATGTGGCATTATTGGAGAAGTGCAAAGGAGGGTGTAAGTATGGATCTACAAAGGGATCAGCAAGTTCTTTCTTTGTGCAGTTTTCCCCCATGTTGGTTTACTTGTTTTAACAGGATTTCTGATCTACCTTCCATGTACTACAATCTTTTCTCTCAAAGTATTATTTTGCTTAAAAGTTGGCACTACAAAATGCAATGCAAAACCTTTTTTGAAAGTGGCACATTGCAGGTTCGACACATCTTTACAAAACATATTGCACTACATAAAGATGGGAAGAGGGAGGATCCAATATCCAACTATATAAGGAATAAAACATCATTCTTAAAATATTGGTGCCAAGTGCCATATGCTAAAACCCTGACTTAAGTCCTACTTTAGTTATACACTTAAACACAGAGGTAGTAGGTGTTCATGTAGAACAAATAAACGATATGTATACAAGATAGAATAGCTTAGATTAACTGCTAAAATTAGAGAAGCGAAACCAATTCAGTTTTCAACGAGCAATATAATCACATTGATTGTTTGCTGGTACCTGAACTCTTGAAGGATGTTGATTTATTTCCAACCCTTGCTGCATGCAAAATTTGTATATTTTGATTTATCTTCTCAGTTATCTCATTGTGGTCATTACGCAGCTCTGCACAGATTAGCAAAATTATGGGACATTAAAAGCAGCAGCATCGCAATTGGCAAGGTAAACGCTGATGCCAAATATCCACTATTCCACGATTCCATTTGTATTAAATTTCCCTCACTTCAAGCTATTGTAGTGAATATCAATGTTAACAACACAAGTGTTTAGCTAAAGGACACATATTAAAGTTACCAATAAAAAAAAGATTACATAGAAAAACTACATATATGTTTTCAATGCATATATATATTAAAAGAAAAAATTTAAAACTTCAAATGATAATAGCCTTTTAACATGTTAACAAAATCCATAAATCAAATATGAAGGTAAAAAAAAATTACCCTTGTAACGAGACAATTAAGACCAAGAACTACTGCTACTTGCACCAATTTACCAAGTAAACCGTATCAAAATGAAAATAATGTTTAGAATCGTAAACGATCATGATTGTATGACTATAACCTACCTGCAAGACGACGTCGTTCAGATCGAACAACTGGAATGTCAATATCCGTACGGGGAAAACCCTAGAAAATTAAGAATAAATTTCTAAGAGAGAGAAATGTGGCCGAAACGGAACGAACGGTGGGCAACATTAATCGGAAGAAGGAAAAGAAAACCTCGGAATCAACGAGATTGCCGGAGAGACCAGGAGCGCCGGGCTGAGTGAGGCGGGCGATGATCGAGTTCATCTCGGCCTCGACGGCAGTGCGCTTGTCCATCAGAGACATTGTTTCTGCCTTCACGTTCGTCGCTACCATTCTCGCAACAGCCGATGGACCACAGCTAGTGGTGTCAATATGCTTTGTCTTATAGGCCTTGGCCCTATTTTATCAGGACAAAAGAACGAACGCTTCTATAATTATAGCCCAACTTTTAAGTGTGTGTTTGGATTTCATTTCACAAATTACAAATTTAATTTTAATAAAAAATAAGTTTGTGATAAAATAATTTATATTTGGTAATTTTTGTATCAAAATAAATTATTGTAAAATAAATATTGTTTAATTTATATTATTTTAAATTACTTTTAAATAAAAAATTATTAAAATAGACATCAACTTAAATAATTTTTTTATAGAGAAAAGGACAAATAGGTCCCTCCGTCCAAATGCCTCCGTCAGGGACTGATCTGTCCAAGTTTTGTAAAGGTCAAGAACTTAAAAGTATTTTTCAATGGTCAGAGACAAAAATGTCCGCGGAACAAAAGGTCAGGGACCTATTTATCCTTTTCTCTTTTTTATATTTTCCTATTATTTTAATTTAAATATTTAAATACATCTTATAGTTAATTTTATAATAAAATTAATATTTACTTACTAAAATAAAAATAACATA
>NC_029787.2:58956781-58968529 GCF_000816755.2 Arachis ipaensis | reverse complement strand
CAAAATATATTTTTAAATAAAACTAAAAAATATAAATTTTAGATATATATATATGTAAAAGTATATTTAATTAAATATGTTACATTTTTTAAGTATTAACATAAGAATGTTATTTTAGTATTTTTTTTTACATCGTACTCTTATTCTAGTACTCTCAATAATTTTATTCCTAATATTAATTTGGAATCCAACTGATATGGTCGTTATCAACGCGAGCTATAACTCTGCGTCATCCGTTATAGCTCGTCCATTTATGAGCTATAACTCGGTCAAATAAATGCTCCTATCATAACCGACAATCAAACGGCACACAAGTCAGATACGTTATCCACCATTTTTAAAACCGACCTTAATGCCAAAAGTGTAACAGACGAAAAACCCATCATATAAAGCAAGGTAAAGTATTTTCTTCAGTAAGTTCGAATAATACGAGATACTGACTTAAGTTTTGGAGTTCCTTTGCAAGTACACTCTCCCCTCTCTTATTTGCTCGCGCTCTTGCGTCACATTGAGAAGAAAGCTCGAATTCAAGGATTGGACATTCAGCCACCGAGGTGATAGCTCGGCAATCATCCATCGTTAGGGGCCGATCTATTTCGCAAGCAAGAACAATTAGCGCCCACCGTGGGCCGAAGAAATAAGTCTTTTCTTTTGGTCCTGCTACCTTCACTTACACTCATGGCTGATGTGCTACCTCCTTCCCCATCCAAACTTCTGCGGATGGTAACCGAGTTGCAACAAGCTAATCAGCGTATGGCAGAGGAGAATCAAAAAATGTTTGCCCAAATCGCCGAGATGAACAACGCCCGCATCGAGAATAACAACGCTCATCGGCAACAACCAGCAGACAACGAACATCATTCTGATCCTTCCCATGTTTCGGAGACCATCCGAGTTGAAGAAGCCCAACCTGAAGATGAAAACGAAGAGCTCGACGAACTCGTGGGACCCTTCACACTAGAAGTGATGAACTTCGAACTACCACGAAGATTCACCCTGCCACTGACACTCACGCCTTATGATGGGCTCAGAGATTCGAAGAAATTTCTCAAGAAATTTCGATCAATAATAATCGTTAACGGTGCATCAGATACTGCTTTATGCCATTGTTTTCCGAATTATTTAGACGGTCCTGCACTTGATTGGCTTTGTGATTTGCCCTCAGGTTCTATCTCACGATTTCAGCAGCTAGCCAAGCTATTTGAAGAACACTTCGCTGGATCCGCAATTTATCTGCATGACTCGGATTATCTGAATACTATTAAGCAGGGGCAAAATGAAAGTTTGAAGGACTATATGACTCGCTTCACAAAAGTCGCCATTAGCATACCCGACCTCCATCCCGAGGTCTATCTGCATGCAATCAAAAGCGGTCTCCGACTTGGGAAGTTCTAAGAAACAATTGCGGTGGCGAAACCAAAGACCCTTGCCGAGTTCTGTGAGAAAGCCAAAGGCCAAATCGATATCGAAGAACTCAGACAGGCTCGCAAGTCTAACAAAGCAAATTACAGAGACGAAGATAAAGCTCCGAGTAGTAAGAAAGGTTTTAAACTAACACCTCGTTTTGATTCTTATACGCAGTTCAACAATAAGCGAGAGGATATAATCAAAGAAATTCTGAATTCATAACTCATCAAGCAACCAAGGAAGGCCGGCACTTACCAGAAAACTAAGAATGTAGACAAATCTAAATATTGTGCTTTCCACCAAAAGCACGGCCACACCACTTATGACTGTGTGGTGGCAAAAGATCTCTTGGAACGGCTAGCTCGGCAAGGCCATCTTGACAAGTACATTGGATGTCACATTCAAAAACGTATCCCACCTTCCAGCAACGATCATTAGTCGGAACAACAACACCGGGGAAATGAAAAGTCATCCTCAAGCCAATATGAAAAGCCCCGAGGTATAATCAATTGTATTTCAGGGGGATACGCCAGTGGAAGACCCTTAAGCTCGGCCAGGAAGAGATCATTCCGAGCTATATGCTCGGTAGGTGGCCCTCAGCGCGAAGCCGGAGTCGCAACCCAGCTTCTGCAAGTGACATTCACACACGCCGACTTTGATTCAAGCATACACAACCTAGATGATCCTGTTGTCATCACTCTTCAATTGGGGGATCTGTTGGTCAGGAAAGTACTCCTGGATCCCGGAAGCAGCGCCGACGTTCTATTCTACTAAACATTCCAAAAAATGAAGCTTAGTGACAACATCCTCCAATCAACAGGAGGAGACCTTGTCGGTTTCTCGGGTGAGCGAGTTCCGATATTAGGATCAATGTGGTTTACAAACCACACTGGGTGAGCATCCCCTTTCCAAAACATGTGATATTCAATGTTTAGTAGTATACTGCTTTAGCCCATATAATCTCATACTTGGCCGACCTTTTTTGAACAAGTTCGGCGCCATTGTATCTACAGTTCACCTATGTGTTAAGTTCCCTTTGCAGGACGATCAAGTTGTAACAATCCATGGAGATCATAAAGAGGCATGCCAATGTTACAACATCAGCATGAAGCTACCAAATCGTTCCAAGCAACAAGTCAACAACCTCCACCACGTCGCCAATAGCTCAGCATTAGCTGACCTCGATCCAAGAGCCGACTTTCTTGAGCGACCAACACCATCAGGCAACTTACAGAAAGTGTATTTCAATCATGATCCTAACAAATATACTTATGTAGGTACATCAATAGACGCGGTGGAGTTAAAGGCCATCACGACCTTTCTACAAGAACAAGCTGACCTATTCGCATAGACGCCTTCTGACATGCTCGACATCGACCCACATATCATCAGCCATAAATTAGTGATAAACCCCATTTTTAGGGTTTATCCTGTGCTTAATCTAATGGATTTTATCCATTATTCTCACACTTATTCATACAATTCGTATGTTTTACGTTTTCCTTCCTGATTTTGTACTATGATTGAAAACATGCTTCTTTGGCCTTATATTTGCTAATATTAATCATCTCTTATTACCATTCGATACCGTGATATGTGCGTTAAGTGATTTCAAGGATTACAGGGCAGGAATGGCTTGGAGGATGGAAAGGAAGCATACAAAAGTGGAAGAAATACAATAAATTGAAGGAACTGCAAAGCTGTCAGTCCTGACCTCTTCGCACTCAAACGATCATAACTTGAGCTACAGAGGTCCAAATGAGGCAGTTTTAGTTGTGTTGGAAAGCTAACATCCGGGGCTTCGAAATGATATATAATTTGCCATAGTCACTATGCAGCTAGGTGACGCGCATGCGTCATGTTACGCGCACGCATTGCATTGACGGAAAACCAGCGTATTAAGATTCGCAACCAGCGATTTCTGGGCTATTTTTGACCCAGTTTTTGGCCCAGAAAATACAGATTAGAGGCTACAAAGTGGAGAAATCATCAGACATTCATCAATTCACACAATTTTAGGTTTAGATGTAGTTTTTAGAGAGAGAGGCTCTCTCCTCTCTCTTAAGTTTTAGTATTAGGATTTCTTCTTATTCTCAATTTCAGGTTTAATGTTCCTTTAAATTATTAATGCAAAAGTACTTTTTCATTTAATTTTATTGTTTATTTAATTGCTTCCAATTTTATTTCAATTATCATGTCTCTTTTCTATTCCTTTTTCATAACAACGAAGATTGTATTCATGTTGATAGAGTAGACTCCTAACATGACTTGGGAGTTGATTAACAGGAGACCCTTGAGTTGGAATACTCAAGAATTAATTGGTAATTGGATGTTGTTGGCTAGCTCTCTAGTTACTAATGCTAATTCTTCCCAAGGGAGAGGATTAGGACTTGTGAATAGAAGTTGGCTCCCTACTT
Organism: Arachis ipaensis; assembly: GCF_000816755.2. Taxonomy (NCBI): domain Eukaryota; kingdom Viridiplantae; phylum Streptophyta; class Magnoliopsida; order Fabales; family Fabaceae; genus Arachis; species Arachis ipaensis. The sequence goes on along the minus strand of NC_029787.2, from coordinate 58,964,705 downwards.
AACTTCAACTAAGTAGAAACAACAACCTATTACTATTAATCTTGGGAAATCCAACAAGGATAGAACTTCCAATTAATCTTCTCCCACTCAAGGCTTTTATTTTAATTACGTAAAACCTCTCATTAATTTTCATTCCTTTAACTTATAATTATTTATTTTTTCTATTCTCCAACTCTAAAAATTTCTCTGAAAAACCCATAACCAATAATAATACACTTCCTTGCAATTCCTTGATAGACGACCCGAGGTTTAAATATTTCGGTTATTATTTTTATTGGGTTTGCTTAAGTGACAAACAAAATTTTTGTACGAAAGGATTCTTTGTTGGTTTAGAAACTATACTAGCAACGAGAATTTATTTGTGAATTCTTTACTAGCAAAAAATCCGTTCGTCAATTAGCTAAAAACATGTCCGCACGACCAGTGCAGCAGAAGAAAAGAAAACTCGGCGATGAAAAGAAAAAAGCATCATTAGAGGAAACTCAAAAGCTGATCAATGCAGAATTCATCAAAGAAATCAAATTTACTACCTAGCTGGCAAACGTGGTAATGGTAAGGAAACAAAACGGTAAGTGGCGCATGTGCGTCGACTTTACTGACTTAAACAAAGCCTGCCCGAAAGATTCTTATCCTTTACCATCCATACATTCTTTGGTAGATAACGCTTCCGGTTATGCTACCTTGAGTATCATGGATGCCTATTCGGGTTATAATCAAATCCTCATGCATCCCTCTAATCAAAGTAAAACGGCATTTATCACTGAATTCGGTAATTACTGCTATAAAGTTATGCCCTTTGGACTAAAGAATGCAGGAGCAACTTACCAGCGTCTTATGGACAAAGTCTTCGCCAAGCAGATCGGTAGAAATATAGAGGTATATGTCGACGACATGGTTGCCAAGACGAAGATCGGCAAAAACCATATTGACGACTTATCAGAAATCTTCGGCCAAATACGCAGCTACAACATGCGTCTAAACCCGGAGAAATGCGCCTTCGCAGTTCAAGGTGGAAAGTTCCTAGGTTTTTTTACTAACAAGCAGGGGCATTGAGGTGAATCCTGACAAATGCCGAGCAGTTGTGGATATGACAAGCCCAAAAATAGTAAAAGAAGTCCAACGCCTCACAGGAAGGCTCACCGCACTATCGAGATTTGTCCCATGTTTAGCTTCAAAATCTATTCTTTTTTTCCAAACAATAAAAAAGAAAAACAAATTTCAATAGAATGATGATTGTGAGAGAGCTTTTAACACACTAAAAACAACCCTCTCAAAACTGCCAATTTTACAAAAACCCTTTCAAGGGGAAGATTTATTCTTATATTTATCAGTTACTGATTGGGCGATAAGCTCCGCTCTTGTTACAGAAAGGGACAAAATTCAACATCCAATATACTTTGTCAGTAAAACTCTCCAACATGCCGAGCTCAACTATCCCAGAATAGAAAAGTTGGCTTTAGCATTAATATTCTCAGCAAGAAGACTCCGACCTTATTTCAAAAGTCATGTCATCTACGTCAGGACCGATCACCCATTACGACAAGTGCTACACAAGCCAGAAATTACAGGCAGACTTATTAAGTGGTCAATCGAATTGTCTGAGTTCGACATCAGGTACCAATCCAGAGGACCGATTAAATCACAATTTTTGGTAGACTTTATTGCAGAGCTTACGATACCCTCTGAAGACGACCATGCAAAAAAATGGAGCTTATATATAGATGGTTCATCAAACAAGGAGGGATATGGTGCCGGAATCTGTCTGGAGGCCGACGATGGCTTCATTCTCGAACATTGCTTACACCTATCTTTTAAAGCCAGCAATAATCAGTCCGAATATGAAGCCCTCGTTGCAGGACTCCGACTTTGTTTAGATCTCCACATATCTGCCATTAAGGTATATTGTGACTCCCTACTGGTTGTACAGCAGGTAAACGACCTTTTCCAAGTAAGAGACCTACTACTTTCTAAATATCTATTGTTAGTAAAAGATTTAACTTCCAAATTTTCAAAATTTGAAATACAACACATACCACGAGAATAAAACCAAAGGGCCGACATTTTATCTAAACTCGGCAGCACACAACCCGACTTATCTACATTACATCAGTCTACCATAACCTCTCCAAGTGTTAACCCAACAGATGTGTTAAGCGTTAAACAGGAAAAAGATTGGCAGAATGACTTCATACAATATCTACAAATAGGTAATTTAACAGACGACAATGCAAAAAGGTTCCAAAGACAAGCATCTTTCTTCACATTACTCAACGGGACTTTATACCGCCGAGGATACACTCGCCCGTTGCTAAAGTGCGTTACCAAAGCGGAGGCTGATGTAGCCCTGTCCGAAGCACATGAAAGAATTTGCGAAACACATACGGGAGCTCGGAGTTCAGCATCAAAAATACTCCGCGCCGGTTTCTTTTGGCCGACTTTACAACAGGATAGCCAAAACAAAGTTCGGACATGTGACAATTGCCAGAAACATGCACCACTCATACACATTCCTACTGAGTTCTTACATTATTCCGACGTAAGTTGGCCATTCAATCAATGGGGGTCGGATATCCTCGGTCCGTTCCCAATGGCACCGGGCCAGGTAAAATTTCTCATAGTTGCAATTGATTATTTTGCCAAGTGGGTTGAAGCCCAACCTTTAGCCAGAATTACATCCCAACAAATGATTTCTTTCGTGTGAAAACATATTATCTGCCGTTTTGGCCTACCTCACCATATCATCACTGACAATGGTCGCCAGTTCGCCGATTAGAAATTTCAATCTTTTTTGCAGAACCTCAAAATCAAGCAATATTTTTTCTCTGTTGAACATCCTCAGACAAACGGATTAGCAGAAGCTGCAAATAAGGTCATACTACATGCACTCAAGAAATAGCTAGATGATGCTAAAGGACTCTGGGCCGAACTAATACTTGAAATCCTTTGGAGATACAATACAACACCACAATCATCACCAAAAGAGACGCCATTCCACTTTGTGTATGGCTCTGAAGCTATGATACCTTTGGAGATCTCACAAAGCTCCATCAGAACTCATCTCAGCAACCAAGATGAAGCTCGGAGAGCCGAGCTAGATATCGTCAAAGAAATAAGGGACATAGAAATGCTACGAAAATGCGCAGCACAACAGACAATAGCTCGGCGACACAACAAATCGGTAAGAAGCTGATCATTTCAAAAGGGCGATCTAGTACTTCGAAAGACAGAGACGGCACGGAGACCATCATCTCATGGTAAACTCGCAACAAACTGGGACGGTCCATACCGAATTATAGAAGTCCTCGGCAACAGAGCATACAGACTTGAATTAGTAAATGGTACAACCCTTCCTAATACCTGGAACATTTCCTCCCTAAAGAAGTTTTATAGTTAAACGTCAGGGACATGCTTGTACTCTTTTTCCTATTACCAAGATTTTTTCTAAAGGGTTTTGCTTGGAGAGGTTTTAATGAGGCTAGCCTACCTGAATCTTTGAATCCAAAGGATCACCAATATTACTGTGTATAATAAACTTTATTTCATTCTTTTAAACTAAAGTTTATACCAACTCTGTCCCTCCATCATTCTGATATTTGCTTTTACAATTCAAAATCATAGATCTAACTTCATCTATGGTCAAATCTCAAACGACGAATATCTTCGCCTAATTACAATCCGTGCATTCTCGGCAAACATTAAAAGGAATATTCTGAACAGAAGTTCCCATCAATTAAGCAAAGGCCTTTTCAAACACCTTAAATCAATTCGGAACGTATAAATAAAAAAGTCAAACGACTCTACTAGCAAGCTACAAATAGCAACTATCAATAATGTATCATCAATTACATCATCAAACACAAAACATTCAGAACATAAAAATTTCTACAGAAAGGAACATTACAATAGCATACTAAACATTCTCTGCCTCATCTTCGGCAATGCCATCATCCTCAACCATCTTCCTATCTCGGACGATCTTCCCAGGATCCATCTCAAACAGATTAACATCTGGTGCAAGGAACTTCACCTGTAAAGACGCCCTCTCAAAACCTTCAACAAACGAATCCAAAATTTCATCACCCTTCTTTTTCTCCATTTCTTTAAGCTGCGTAGTTACATCAATCAGCCGGGTTTCCATCCTCGCCAGATCAGTTTCCTTTTTCTTCAAATCCTCAACATCCTTAGCATAATTATTCTTTGTTTCCTTTAACTGTTTCTCAGTATCAGTTAACTTATTCTGTAGCTCAAACACAACACCTTTGCTCTTACTTAATTCTTCTTTCAACAACAAAATTTCATCTCTTTCCACCGCCACTTTCTTATGCCTCAGCTCCTGGCTACGCCCTAAGCTAGCCAACCTCAAACCAACAACCTACAAACCATGACAACAACAACAAAATTATAAAAGACCCTACTAACAAAAAGTTGAATCATAACACAGCTAAAGACCTTACCTGCATATACTGCCCAACAGCCATTTCACCGACCTCATTTGCCAGCGATACATCAACTTCAGACTGACAATGCTCATCCGCCACAGCCATATAGGGATACTCCTTCCCCCATATAGATAAACCCTCACTATGCTCAGCCATTTCATGAAGTTTCTTCTGGTTTACCACAAAAGCATGAATCTCCTCTAAAGACACTCCCTGTTCCTTCTCACTAGATTCCTCGGATAAATCAACCACATCTGATTTCCTCTTCTTCGCAATCACTTTCCTACGCCCCTGACGGGGCTGACTAACTTCTCCAGCTCCCCCACCTTTTTTGTGATTGGACGACGACATCTCTTTCTCCAAGTTCTTACTTTTAAAATGTGACCTGAGAGAAGCAGCTGAAACCCCAGGATACTTACCCCCTGCAAATTCCAAAAACACAACAGCAACTCAGTAAAGCTCAAATACGCAAATAAACAATAAGATATAGACACAACTCACCCATATTATCTACCACAGCCTCTCTATTTTCCTCCCACTTTAACAGTTCAAACATGGAAATCAAGTCTTTCCGATCAATTTGTTCCACTAGAAACTCAATAATACAAACATTCCTCGGAGTAATCACTTCGGCCCCGAGTATATTCTGGGGTTCCGAGCACCACCATAACGGAAACCTCTCAGCCAAAAACTCGTCCATATAAAATGGAAACTCATTTTCAACATTCATCACCTTCACGTACATCTCTTTAAAGTCCTTGAAAGAGGATTTATACAATTTGAAGATACCAAACCCAGGAGTACTGTTTAGATTAACCCACCCCCCTTTCTAAACTCCTTTAGCTTAGAATAGAGAAAAAAAAACAAATCGATAGAAGGATCTTCCTCAAGATATTCCATTAGTATTTCAAAACATCGCAAAAATGCCCAACCATTAGGATGCAATTGTGACGGAGCACAGTTTAGTTGCTTCAAAATTTGACATTCAAAGCTAGTAAAAGATAATCTCACTCTTAGTTCTTCGAAAACACAACTATGCATATAGAAATATTCAAACCCCTGCCCCCTATGATAAACCCTATCCTCACTACTGCATGGCAGTAACTCCACATGAACACCCAACCCAACCCTCACGATTTTAACTGCATCTACCTCCTTTACAGCTGCCTCGTCACGAAACAAGAATGCTCGAGCCTTCACATCTTCACTAACCCAGTCATACGACCAGTCAATCTCCCTCTTCTTCTCCTTCTCAAACCCCATGAGCGAACCCAGAAGCGAAAAACAAAGAAAGAAGAAGCAAATGATAAATTACCAAATGAAAGAAAAACCATGCATACCTCTTTTACTCATTCTGATTTCAAAGAAGCAACACCAAGGGTTAGCGATAAGCAAATCAGTTCTAAAACCATCAACTTAACCATATTACAAAGTAACTGCTGCCTCAATCACATCAAACGGTGCAGTTGTTTTGGAAACATAAAAAGATTTTAATGATCCAGCATATTTCTCTCTCCTCAATAAAAGTGGACATGACCCCCCACTTTCTACAAATAAAATTTCTTTTTAATGAAGTACGTTGAACTGGGGGCTCACTTATTACTCTATCCAATCGACTTATAACTCATCAAGAAGCTCAACCTGCTTCATTAAAAACTCTCCTCAGGCTAAGCTTGGGGGCTGTGATATGGTCGTTATCAACGCGAGCTATAACTCGGCGTCATCCGTTATAGCTCGTCCATTTATGAGCTATAACTCGGTCAGATAAATATTCCTATCATAACTGACGATCAAACGGCACACAAGTTAGATACGTTATCCACCATTTTTAAACCGACCTTAATGCCAAAAGCGTAACAGACGAAAAACCCATCATAAAAAGCAAGGTAAAGTATTTTCTTCAGTAAGTTCGAATAATACGAGATACTGACTTAAGTTTTGGAGTGCCTTTGCAGGTACACTCCCCCCTCTCTTATTTGCTCGCGCTCTTGCATCACATTGAGAAGAAAGCTCGGATTCAAGGATTGGATGTTCAGCCACCGAGGTGATAGCTCGACAATCATCCATCGTTAGGGGCCAATCTATTTCGCAAGCAAGAACACCAACGTTTATGATTTTATTATTATCTATGATTAATTTTTTATTTAATTTATCTTTTTTAATGGAATCATAATTTATATTACAAAAAATTACACTAAAACATAGCATACGAGAATTACAATTATAAAAGAGAGTACTAAAGATAATAAAAATATTAAATATTTACTTTGTAATGACTGAAACAAATCTGAAGTTCTTGATGATCTTTTTATATAGTATATTTTTAGTATTTTTTTTAGTATGCTATAATTTTTTACTACTATTATTATTATTTACAGTTAGTTTTTTGTTTAATTTATTTTACCTAATAGAATCAATAAATCATATTATAAAAAGATAATAACAAACATAATACACAAAAATCACAATTATAAAAAAATGTATAATGTCAAACAAACAGTTGAAAAAAATAAATAATAGAAAAATAGAGCTCATATAAATAGAAATAACAAGAATTCTATAAATAATACAATAACATACATAAAGGATAAAGTTGGTAATAGGTAAATAAATGGTTAGTATCCAGGACTAAAAGGCCGTTAAGAAAACACAGAAGCTAAAAATAGTTGCTTCTTGTAAACGTGTTTTTAGTAGCAAAATCACTTCTGTGTTCATGAGAAAAAAAATTTGCCAAACCAAAAGTTGAAACTTTCAAGAAGTCTAAACATACTTCTTCTCTTCCAACGGGTTTTCCAAACACACCCTAAAAAGTTTAGCTAGCGTTTATTTGGAGGGATTAAGACGGAGACAGCGAGATTGGAACTCAATATCATGTTTATTGGTTTAGAGATTAATAGTAAAATTTTAGTCTTTATCTCTAAAATTTTAGTACCTTCAAAAAGTAGGACTGAAATTTTTTGAATATGAAAACTGAAATTTTAATAATAGTTTATATCTAAAATATCCACATTTCAATTAATTAATTATAATTTTATCCTTTGTATAAAATTAAATTAGAGCTTCTTTCTTATTTTAGTCTCTTTCTCCCACTTTACACCAAATACAGTACTGAGATTTATTTCAATTTCTGTCTCAATCTCTATCTCCCAGTTTCAGTCTCTTAGTCTATGTCTCTCTTCCAAACGCTTACAGAACCAAAAGTTTCTTAGCGGCTAAATGTTTTAAGATCAATCCGTAGATTATCTGGTCTTTTTTTTTATATGTTCCTCTCTATCTCAACAACACATATAAAACCTATTAAAATTTATTGCTTTCTTCTATTTTTTTTGTTATTTTTATGTGTAAAAAATTTAAAAATTTAAAAATAAATATCAAATAAGGTATATTATTCATATTAAATCCAAATTTTATTTATATACATCAAAAAATTAAACATAGCATTTACGATCTCATCATCCTTTTTTTAGTATCCACTATCAATAATA
>NC_029787.2:58931128-58956694 GCF_000816755.2 Arachis ipaensis | reverse complement strand
TCCACTATCAATAATATTTCTAGCAAAAAATTAAAATAAAATTTACACAAAAATTTATCATCTAAAATCAATAATGTCTCTGTCTTTTTCAATCTTCTTAAAAAACCTCCAAACATTGACTATTATACTTATGCTTATATATATATATATATATAATTTTCCTTATGCATTCTGTCCCTTTTCTTCGATACATGAGTACTTTTGTTTGTGATTTTATTTTACTCCTTTTCAGGCTTCTGGTTTAATAATTCATTTTAAATTATATATATATATTATAATTCTAGCTTGTGTGGTACCACCTTAGTATTTATGACTCGAGTATAAGAATTTGAATGTTAGGGTGTTACAAAACTGCCAGAGCCACTGTCGCGACCATTCTCAAACTGCTGCTGCCGTTGTCGGAGTTCCTGATCACTGTCACTGCCGTTAGTAAGAGTATTCTTATATGAAAAAGCATAGAAAAACATCATGATGCCCATGCATGAGTGTACATACCGGTAGTTTTGCAGATATTGGTTTATAAAGTCCGTATCAGTGGTAATCTTTTGATTACCTGCACTTTATCTTTGTCCACCTCTATGTCCTTATTTAAAATCCAGTGTCCAAGAATAATTTTCTCAATTATCATAAAATGACACTTTTTCCAATTTAAAACTAAATTTGTTTCTGACACTTTTTTAAAACTAAGGCAAGATGGTATAAATAATTAGCAAAGGAATTACCAAAAACTGAAAAATTATCCATGAAAACTTCTATAAACTTCTCAACCATATCGGAGAAAATGGATAGCATACATCTTTGAAATGTCACGGGTGCATTGCAAAGTTCAAAGGGCATGCGTCTGTAAGCAAAAATTCCAAACGGACAAGTGAAAGATGTCTTCTCTTGGTCTTGAAAATCCACAACAATTTGGTTGTATCTAGAATATCCATCCAAAAAGTAGTAAAATGCATGGCCAGCTAGTCTCTTCAACATTTAATCAATGAAAGGTAGTGGGAAGTGATCTTTCCTAGTAGCATCATTGAGCCTCCTATAGTCTATGTACATTCGTCACCCCATCACAGTTTTTGTTGGGATGAGTTCATTCTTTTGTTAGCCACTACAATGACTCCATCCTTCTTAGGAACTACTTGCAATGGAGTAACCCATGAACTATCTGATATTAGGTATATGATTCCAGCATCCCATAGTTTCATTACTTCTTTCTGCACTACTTCTTTCATAGTTAGATTGAGTCTCCTTTGGGATTGTACCACTGGTTTTGAATTCTCCTCAAGAGGGATTTTATGCATGTACATAGTTGGGCTAATTCTTTTGAGGTCATTAATAGTCCATCCAATGGTTGACTTATGAGCTTAGAGCACTTTGATTAATTCTTCCTCTTCTTGTACACTCAATAAAGAATTAATGATCATTGAAAAAGTATCCTTGGATCCAGAAAAAGCATATTTGAGTGTTGGAGGAAGTGACTTCAATTCAAGAATGGGTGGTGTAATTTGTTTCTCCTTGCATGCATGTGATTGAACTTTCCTAGGGATTTGCATGGCTCCTTCTTTTGCTTTCTCATCATCTTTGTCTTCTATGTATGGGAGTGGGGAGCTTTCTAATTCACTTAAGAGTGGCTCTTCCTCAAGAATATCTTGCACTAGGGGATTAATCATGTTAATCTTCATGCAATCTTCCAAATCATTTGGGTGTTGCATTGCTTTGAAAACACTAAAAATCACCTGTTCATCATGAACTCTCAATGTGAGCTCACCTTTTGGCACATCTATTAGAGCCTTTCCAATAACAAGAAAAGGTCTTTCCAAGATCAATGAGGCATTTAGATCTTTCTCCATATCCAAAATTATAAAATTTACTGGAAATATGAACTTTCTAGCTCTGACTAGCAAATTCTCAACTATGCCATATGAGAATTTGAGAAAACTATCAACAAGTTGAAGTGAAATCCTTGTAGGCTTCACTTTTTTAATCTCCCATTTTCTTCATTAGTGATAATGGCATGAGCTTTATACTAGCTCCTAAATCACATAGAGCTCTCTTTATGGCTATGTTACCAATAGTACAGGGTATCACAAAACTTTCAGGATCTTTGAGTTTTTGAGGCAAGTCCTTCTGGATGATTGCACTGCACTCCTTTGTGAGCACCACTATTTTATTGTCTCTCCAAATCCTTTTCTTAGTGACGCGTGCTAATCGTCGGTTTAGAATTCTTTCTAAAAAAAAAAGAATCTTCGTTAGTAGTATAGATCCAAACTAACAATGGACAGGCATCAAAGTTTAAAATGTTGTCACAATACAAATCAAAATAATTAAGAGTAGTATCTCAGGTCATTCTCCTTAGAAATTAAAATCGAATGCTCAATTATTAGCTATGGGAGAAATTAGGGCATTTGGATTGCAATTAACAAGAAATTAAATTGCAAGAAAGCAAAACTAACAAATACTAAAAAGGATTCTTAGCTACGATTGAGAATCAAGAAGTTCTATCCTTGTTATTAATCTAAATAACAATTATCAAGAGTAATCCTATTACGTTATCTCCAATATCCGGAGAAGGTTAAGTAGGTATAATTGATTTCAATTCACAAATCATAACCACTTTACTAATTGGATTTAGTGAGAGGTTAACGTTAGTGAATATAGGATTAACTAACAACTCTAGATTATCAATCTAAAATGAATATTAATTACTCAAGATCACCTAATTCCTCAATCACAAGCCAAGAATACAAAAAATTTATTCTAAAACTAATTCAAGTATTTTATCAAACACCTTGAGTGCATAAACATAAAGTATCATAAATTACAAGAATTAGTAAAATCTATTGCTACCAAATGTAAGAAATTAATAACAACAACTTAATTAAGCATAGGAAAACATAAAACATCAAATTCACTAAAGGAAATTGAAATTAACAAGAGAGTTCATAAACTAAAAGTGACAAAAATGAGAAATTAACAAGAGTAGAGAAACTAAGATACTAGAATAAGAAAATATAAAGAAAATTACACTAGAACAAGATCAAAATATAAAATTAAAGAGAAACTAAGCTAAGAACCTTAAATTCTAGAGAAAAATTAGAGCTTCTCTCTCTAGAATTGACCTAAAAATAATGTAAAACAAAAAGTAACACTACTTGATTCATCTCCCCTTTAATTCTTGGTTCAATAGCATTAGAAATGAGTTAGATTAGGCCTAAAATGCTCCAGAAATCGCCCATCACGTGTTTCTTTAATGAAGCACGTTTTTGGTATCTCGCATATGGGAGATTTGGCTGTGTACGCGGATAGCTTAACTCAATGTCCACTATAGACATATGCATATCATTTTGATGCTTTGGATATTAGCTTTCTAATGCCACTAAAATCGCCTCATTCGGAGCTCTATAGCTCAAATTATGATCACTTTAGTACGAAGAGGTCAGGATTGACAACTCTACAAATCCTCCACTTTTTCATGAATTCTCCACTTTTGCATACTTTTTCTTCATCCTTCCAGGCCATTGATAAACTCCAATTTTGTGGTTTATCTTGTGCTTAATTTGGGAGATTTTATCACCTTTTCCTATATTTATTCAATGAAATAGCATGGTTTTGCAATTCTCCCTTGATTTGTGCTTAAATGTGAAAACATGCTTTTTAGGCCTTTAAAATTGGTGATTTTAACTCACCTTAATTCCATTTGATGCCTTGATGTGTTTGTTGACTGATTTCAGGTTCATAAGATAAGTATCGAATGGAAGAAGGGAGGAGAAAAGCATGCAAAGCGGGAGAACTCATGAAGAAATGAAGGAACCGTAAAGCTGTCAAGCCCGACCTCTTCGCACTCAATTGATCATAACTTGAGCTAAAAAGGTCCAAATGAGGCGGTTTTAGTTGCGTTGGAAAGCTAACATCCGGGGCTTCAAAATGACATAAAATTTGCAATATGTTACTTCGCGTTCAACGGCGCCCACGTGCCATGTACACGTGCGCACTGATGCTGCTCGTGGCCCACTAAAGTAAAATCGCCCCAGCGATTTCTGAAGCACTTTGGGCCCAACCCAACTCATCTCTAATGCTATTTCATGCAGAATTCAAGCTTGGGCAAAGGGGGAGCAATTGTTTGGTAGTATAGCATCATGTAGGTTAGTTTCTAGAGAGAGAAGCTCCCTCTTATCTCTAGAATTAGGTTAGGTTAATCTCTCTTAGATCTAGGTCCAATTTCATGTTTTCATCTTGTTTCCTTTATGAATTCTTGCTTCTACTCTTTCATTCTCATGATTTGTAATGTTAATTTTACTTTTATACCTCTTTTATGCTCATGAACTCATGTTGAATTTGTTTACATTTAATGAAATTTAATGTTTGATGTTCTTTCATTGATGATTTGAGTTGTTGATTTACTTTTCTTGAAATTTGTAGTTGGTAGATTTTACAAATTCTTGTCATTTATTATGCTTTCCTTTGATGCCTTCTAAGTGTTTGACAAAACGCTTGGTTGGATGTTAGAGTAGATTTTAGTGCTCTTGGCTTGGGAAGGTAACTTAGGAACTCTTGAGTTACTAATATCCAAGTGATTGACGATTGGGAGCCATTAACGCTAGATCTCACTAATTGAATTGGTGGAGAACTAGGAATTATGGACTTGGATTGACATAGCTCATTTGACTTTCCTTTATTAGTTAGAGGATGACTTAATGGGGTTAATCCTTGCCAATTCTCATGTTGTGGTTAGTGATTAGGATAGAGATCCTTGACCACCAAACCTTGCCAAGACCTTTTTAGTTGTTAGTTTATTTTCATTGCCACTTACTTTTCATGTTTCTTATCCAAAACCCCAAAAACATACCTCATAACCAATAACAAGACACTTTGTTGCAATTCCTAGGGAGAACGACCCGAGGTTTGAATACTTCGGTTTATAGATTTTAGGGGTTTATACTTGTGACAAACAAATTTTTGTATGAAAGGACTATTGTTGGTTTAGAAACTATCAATAGTGGAATTCTAAACCTCACAAAAGTTTGATCATCAAAATGGCACCGTTTCCAGGGAGTTGCAATGGTATTGTGTTATTGGTTATTGTATATATGTGAATATTTGATACGCATGGAAACTTATCTCTCAACAAATCTCCCTCGGCAAGTGTACCGAATTGTCGTCAAGTAAAAACTCACAATAGAGTGAGGTCGAATCCCACAGGGATTGATTGGTCAAGCAACTTTAATTAGAGGAATGTTCTAGTTGAGCGAAGCAGAATTTGGTTTCAGTGTTACAGGAAATTAAATGGCGAGAAAGTAAATAGCAGAAAATGTAAATGCCGAAAGTAAAGAGCTGAAAGTAAATGGCGGAAGGTAAATTGCAGAATTTAAATGGGAATGGGGAAGATGCTCATAAAAGTAAATTGCAGAAATTAAAGAGAATGGGTAAGATCAGAAATGGGGAACTAACCAAACCCAATTTGGTCCAACATGAGAAAGCATTTCTAGTATGATCTCTTCATTCCTCTTCCAAGGTTCAGAAGAGATCCAAGTATGAATAGCTTCTTTTCCAAGATAACTACCCAATTGGATGAAGATTGAAAGCTTTCTAGTAAAATCAAGAGAAAAGATAGAAGAAGAGTAATGAAAACTAGTATTGATCCATCAAATTACAACAGAGCTCCCTAACCCAATGAAAGAGGTTTAGTTGTTCATAGCTCTGGAAATAAAAAACAAAGATGGAGAATACATCATGAAAATCAGAACTAGAAGTGCAGAGAAAGTAAATTATACAGAGAGTAGTTCCCAATTTCCAATCCCCCAAAAAGCTCTTTTCTAATTCAAAACTACCCCTATATATACTACTCTTCTAATCTTCTAGTTGATTCTTCAAGTCTTGGATATGGGCCTTTGGATCTTGAGTTTGAAGAAGTTATTTTCTGCAGTGGGCTTAACTTTACTTGCAGAGAGAAAGTGTGAAGTAGGCAGGGTGTTTAGCTCAGGACGTTAGTGGCGTTAACGTTAAGTGAGAGTGTGGGTTCGAGAACGTTAGTGACAATCACCTTTTTCACTAACGTTCCTCACCCAGGGATGGTCCATGTTAACTTCAATGTTAGTGGCACTAATGTGACCACTAACGTTGCTTCTTGGTCCTTCGCACACGTTATTGGGACTCACCTTTCCCAATAACGTTGAGAGTCTTCCCTTCCCCCTACATTAGAGTCCACATTAACTAGGTTAATGTGGCTCTTAACGTAAGCTTGCCAATCCTTCGAGAACATTAGTGACACTTACCTTTGTCACTAACGTTCCAATGTGCCCCTACTTCCCACGTTTGAGTCCACGTTAACTAGGTTAACGTGGCTTCTAACGTAGCAATGATAGCCATTTCCAACATTAGTGACAAAGGTGAGTGTCACTAACGTTGGCTCATCATTCCCTTATCCACATTAGCTTCCACGTTAAGTAAGTTAACGTGGGAGTTAACGTTGCTCACATTGGCTTATTCCAACGTTAGTGACAAAGGTGAGTGTCACTAACGTTGGCGATTCTTGGTCCTTCCACGTTAGCTTCAACTTTAACTAAGTTAATGTGGGAGTTAACGTGGCTCATTGTGGCTTAGCTCAACGTTAGTGACAAAGGTAAGTGTCACTAACGTTGGCTTCTCTTTTGCTTCTCAAAGTTAGAGTCCACATTAACTGAGTTAACGTGGCTCTTAACGTGGCCAATTGTGAGCTTGGTCCAACGTTAGTGACAAAGGTAAGTGTCACTAACGTTGGCTTCATTTCTTTCTTCCACGTTAGAGTTCACGTTAACTTAGTTAACGTGACTCTTAACGTAGGCTATTATGGCTTCAAGGGCGTTATTGGCGATTACTTTTCTCATTAACTTTGCAGGTTAGCTCCTATTCCACGTTAGAGGTCACGTTAGTTAGACTAACGTGGCTGCTAACGTGGTTCTTCCTTGCTTCCTTTGTCCTAAAATCAAGCAATAAAGTGCATCAAAGCTCTAGTCCTAGTCATGGGAAATGCATCATCCAATTTGTCATTAAATTCATGCAAAATCCTCATGAAATCATGTAAAGTGCACAATGTATGCTTGAATCAAGATGTAAGTGAAATATTATCCAAAACTTGCTTATTCCCTAAGAAAATGCATGAAACTACCCTAAAAATAATAAAGAAAAGGTCAGTAAAACTGGCCAAAATACCCTGGCATCACAACACCAAACTTAAAGCTTGCTTGTCCCTAAGCAAGTACTGGAACAAGAGAATGATGAATGGAATGCCAAGAGAAATGAGTCATTATTGTGGAAGTTATGTCCTTTGGTTTTATGGTGGTTTCATGCATAGCAACTTAGGTTTATTCCTTCACTGGCTTTCAGACCTTTATCATGTCCTAGAACACTCACTTGATTGCATCACATGAGACTTTTATTCATTGATCCTTTTTGTTATTTCAAGGCTTGTTTGTGTTCTTAGACTAGGTGCTCTATGAGGGGGCGACTCTTTAAGATAAGCTTTTAGCCAGCACTCCCGAACCAGTTGGTTCAAGGTGCTAGGTGTTGAGACACCCCTAAGGACTTACTCCCTCAAGTTTCTTTCCTCCATACATACACACCACAGGCACATGGTTTGTTTATTTTCTTTCTTGAGACCTTGGTGTTCAGCACCTCTTTGGGTTACTAAATGTTCTGTAGCAAGGTTGCTCTTGATAGTGGATTTTCAGTTGATAATCCTGGGTTAGTTAACCCAAGTTACCAAGTGATGAAGCACTCCTACAAACTTATTCATCCAAGCAGATCCTTGGTATAGGAGCACCACAGACACATCTCTCAAGTTTCAAACCCTTGGTGCCTAGCCTTATTCTTTATTAACTTTTCTTTCTTTTTCAACTCTTATTGTTCTTTTTCCCTTTTTCTTATTAGGATCTTGTTATTTAGCTAGTCTCATGGGGTGTGTTTCAAGCATATGATTCAGGCCAGATAGTTATCTTCCCACCCTTGTTGGTGAACCAACTTAGTTAACTTATGACCATATCACAAACTAAGAAATTTACTCCACAATATGAAATACCCTCTGGTCTTTGATAACAAACATTCTCTTTTCATTTGATTCAAAAGGGAGACAAGCAACACACTAAGCAGGATGGAATTGAAAACAGGTAACTTGACTAGTAATCATAGACTAGGCAATGAAAAACTTAAAGACAGAATTAAAAATTTCTAAACTACCATGGAATATGTTTTATTTCATACATGATTTTCCTTATTTAAAGCTTGAAAAAGATGGAACAAAGAGGGAACTCCACCACCTTTTACTCATGGGGTTGTCCATGCTCTTCCTCTTGCTTGTCCTCTTTGTGTTTCTCTTGAGTGCTTGTACTCCGACTTCCCTTGCCTTTTCCAATCAACTTCTTCCAAAAACCAGCATCTTCCATCTTCCTTTTCAGTGTTTCCTTCTGCTGTTTCACCTTCCTTTCTTCTTGTTCTACAAAATCTTTTTGGACCTCATCATATGTAGGGATGGCATAGTGTAGATTATGCATATGACTAGTCATGTAGTTCAACTTGGCTTGAGTGTTTATGTTGAACTCCTCCCTATGTAGTTGCCGTCCTTCATTAAGTACACTGAACTTATTGAATGCCTTCGTCTGAGCTAGCTGGCGTTGGTTGAGTTCTTGAAGGCGCTTATCTTGACGCTCTTGCCTTTCAGACACTTGATTGATGGCTTGAGTGAGCTGGGAATAATGTTCCATTTGCTGTTTCTGCCACCCCCTTGTTGATTCATCCAATTAGAAAGGAGTTCTTCTTGACGATCCATCCTTTGAGCTTGAACATGCAGTTGTTGTTCTTGTCCCTCCATATAACTCCTTGCTAGTTCCTCAATGGCTCCATGAATGTGATTCAGGTTTATGTTGGTTGAGTCATAATACTCTCTTTGTTGGTGTTCTTCCTGATGAGATTCCTCTTGGTGGGCTCCTTCTTTTGGTTTTCGCTTTCCTATTTGAGGTCTTCTTTGTTGTTGGGCGGGCGTAGTATAGATCAGACGCTGAAGTGTAACTAGCCTCCCAGGGTTCACCCAGTCTGGATTGCTATCCTCGAAGACTACCTTGGCCTTTGTACACAATCTGAGAATGGTGCTGGGGTACCAAAGCCTGGCACCCGAATCAACCTTCTCAGCTGACTCTTGAATCCCCTCAGCTATGAGTTCATGCACATTGATTTCTCCACCCTGTACTAGGTAATGTACCATAGTTGCTCGATTAATATTGACCTCTGAATTATTTGCAGCTGGGAGGATAGACCTCCTCACGAGTTCAAACCATCCCTTGGCTTCCGGGCTAAGGTCTCCCCTCTTGATGAACCGGGGTCTCTTATCCACATACCTTTCCCAGTCAGCTCCTATGACGCATATGTCAGTCACTATTTCTTCGAGTTCATCATTGTCAGGGCTCTTACTTATCCTCGCATGATAAATAAGCTCATCAAAATATGGTGATTTCAGCTGAAGAGTTATTGTTATAGCATTTGGGCTGAAGTCCACCTCTCTTCCTCTTACGTAACTTTTGAAGGTTGGGGCCTTGGTTTTGTCTTCTCTAACCACATTTGCATAGAACTCTTTGATGAGGTTTGCATTGATCTTCCCCTCTGGGTTCATGAGCCTTTGCCACCCTCTTTGTTCAATCTTCTCTCGAATCTGTGGGCACTCATCCTCGTCAATTTGGAACGTTAACTCAGGTAGTATCTTCTTGAGCTTTATCCGTTCAAATTCGAGTTCATGGAATGCAGTTTTGAATCTCTTCTCATCGAAAGTAATGCTCTCCACTAGTTTTTTCCTCTTTTGCCTTTTGGAGCTTGATGATGCCATGAGCTTGAGTTTGCTGTGTGAAGAGGGTGGAAGGTACAGATAGATGAGGAATTCGGTTGGTTAGGACAAGGTGTAATGAAGGAATTCGGATGCAGAAGGTGTGAAGTGTGAGAAATGGCACTTTGGGTGTGAAGGGGAAGTATGGACTAGGACTCACTTATATAGGGAAGTGAGGAGGAAATGAAAGGTGTGGATTGCCGTGGTGGTTGTTTGATGGACGGGTGGGGTTTTGTGTGGAATAAGCACAAGGATTGCCAACTTTATGATGGGGTTGGTTCAGTTTCCAAGTTTGTTCTTCTTCCAATGTTGCATGGCAACCATTTTCAATGCATTCCCCCTTGAGACACGTGCGAAATATTCTTCCTTTTGCGTTATCCGAACCCTTCAATGCCCCATCAATGATCCTACAAAATAAAAAAATGATTAAAAATACACTTGTAGGAAGTGGCGGCAAAATTTAAAGAATAACTACTTTTTAAAGTTTTTGTTTTAACTAACTAAGTGCCATTCATTAGTGCAAACCAACTGACTAGCTCAACATCCATGTGTACAACATTTGCAACACCAAACTTAGTTTGGTGCCGTGTGATGTAAAAGAATTGTTCAAGGCCTCTAAGAGTGACATGATATGGGTTACATTGATGTTCTCTTAGTGTGCCTTGAACACCAAACTTGTTCTTCACTATATGTTGCACACAATGACTCATACAAATGCATATCAAGTTGATTTAAAATTCATGAACCTTGCATTATTAACTAATCTAAAAGCATATAAACATGTGTTGCCTCCCATGAAGCGCTTCTTTAGCGTCACTAGCTTGACGTTTTGCCTTTATCAGGGTGGTTGGTAATGCTTCAGATCTTCCCCTCTTGCAGTAGATCTATATCCATTGGCTTCATCAAGGATCTCCACATGTTCTAAGGAAAAACTCTGTTAATGGTGAAGACCTTAGGTAACTGAGATGGGATAGTGGGGAGATGAGGTGGAATATCTCGGAAGTAGGCTGAGATCACTTTATCCCCCAGAGAAAAGTCCTCTGTAGGGATCTTCTTGTTCCTCCACCTCCTTGGTGTCTTCTTCTTTGTCCCTTTTGATGATGCCTTGCTCTTTGTGACCTCCTCTTCTAAGAAAATTTTGTTGTTGGTCTCACATGACTCTGGTGGTTTAGGTTCCTTCTGATTTTCCTTAAGCTGTGACAGCTGCTGAGTTCCTTGTTCATCAACTAAGGGGTTTCCTAGAGGTGTTGTTTGTGCTTCAGTGCTTGCTTCTTCCCTCGGTATCTCATTATGATCTTTGCTTGGTTCTTTGTTCTCTTGATCTGTTTCTTGTGAGAGTTTGAAGACATTGAAGCTGAGCTGTTCATCATGGATCCTCAAAATTAGCTCCCCTCGCTCCACATCTATGAGTGCTCTGGCTGTAGCTAAGAATGGTCTTCCCAATATAATTGGGTGAGTGTGACTCTCTTCCATGTCTAAGATGACAAAGTCTGTGGGAAGAAAGTATTTCCCAACCTTTATTAACACGTTTTCCACCACTCCTATTGCTTGTTTTTGAGTTTTGTCAGCCAGCCTGATGACTACATCTGTGGACATTATCTCATTGATCTGCAGCCTCTTCATAAGGGATAAAGGCATTAAGTTGATGCTTGCTCCCAAATCGCAGAGTGCTCTATCAGACCGTGTTTCTCCTATTGCACAGGGAATGTGAAAACTCCCTAGGTCCTTCTTTTTTATAGGCAACTCTGGTTGAATGAGAGCACTGCATTCCTTATTCATCACTATTGTTTGTCCTCCCTTGAGTGAGCTTTTTCTGGTCAGCAGCTCCTTCATATACTTGATGTATGAGGGCATTTGTTGGAGGGCCTTGATGAATGGTATGTTTACATGGAGGAATGCAAACAGGTCAAGAAACCTTGAGTATATTCTCTTCTCTACAGCACCATTGAGTAATTGGGGAAAAGGTGCATAGAGTTTCAGCAGCTCCTTCTGTGTCAGCTCCTTTTGTAAAGTTTTGGGTTCTTGGCGATCTTTTTCCTGTTTCTCTGCTGATGTCTCTCCAAGTTGTTCCAATGGCTTGTTTTGCTTTTCCTCAGTCTCCTTATTACTTGTAGTAACCATCTTGCAATCTTCCCATCTGACTTTCTTTGCTTCACCTCTCGGATTTTTCTCTGTGTCACTTGGGAAGCTATCAGTAGGTTTGGGAATCTTTTCAGATAAGTATCCCACTTGAATTTCCAGCCTCTTGATGGTGTCTCCCTGGTTCTTGATGCTAGCTCGCACCTCCTCTTTGAATACCTTATTATCTTGAATCTCTTTGCATATGCCCTCAAGCATAGTCTCAATTTTGGAGAGTCTATCTTCAGATGAGGGTGAGTTGAGAGTGGAGGGGTGAGTTTGGTCATTCTGGTTTTGGTAATGATGTGGAGAGGTGTTGTTAGGGTGGTGTTGATATGATCTTTGTGTGGAATGTTGGTGAGCTGCATGGTTGTTGGGGTTGTGACGTCTCTGATCTTGGTTTTGATCTTGTTGATTTTCCCACCCAAAGTTTGGGTGATTCCTCCATCCAGGATTGTAGGTTTTGGAGTATGGATCATGGGTTTGCCTGGGTGAGTTTCCAATGTAATTGGCTTGTTCTTGCTCCTCCTCTGCCTCAGCATTCACTCCCTCTTAGGTTGCTGATGAGGTGGTGATTGCTGCCACTTGGTTCCTCTCCATCTTCTTGGTGAGGTCAGCCAGCTGCTTGGTAATAAGCTTATTTTGGGCCAGCAGTGCATCCACATTGTTAAGCTCCATCACTCCTCTAGTGTTGCCTCTTTCAGAAGCATAGAAGTAGTCATTCTCAGCTACAGTTTCAATGACATCTATGGCTTCTTCAATGGTCTTCTTCTTGTTAAGAGATCCCCCGGATGAATGGTCTACTGCCTTCTTTGATTCATAAAAAAGGCCTTCATAGAAAATATGTAGCTGCACACATTCATTGAACATATCTGGTAGACACCTTCTTGTCAGGTCCTTAAACCTCTCCCATGCTTCATATAGAGTCTCACCATCCTGCTGCCTGAATGTTTGCACCTCAGCTCTCAGCCTGTTAATCCGTTGAGGAAGATAGAATCTTGCCAGGAATTTGTTTACCACATCTTCCCAGGTTGCTAAACTCTCCTTTGGGAAGGATTCCAGCCATTTAGATGCCTTGTCCTTGAGTGAGAAAGGGAACAGAAGTAGTCTATAGGTGTCAGGATGAACACCATTAGACTTCACAGTATCACATATCCTCAGGAAGGTGGTTAGATGTTGATTGGGGTCTTCTTGGACACTCCCTCCGAATGAACAGTTGTTCTGAACAAGGGTGATGAGCTGTGGCTTTAGTTCAAAGTTGTTGGCATGTATGGTTGGCCTTTGGATGCTACTCTCACAGTTTCCTGGGTTTGGGTTGATGTAGGAACCCAGAACTCTTCTCTCTTGCCCAGCATGGTTTGCTAGACCCTCTCTACCATGGTTGTGAGCCTCTTCTTCATGATGGTTCTCCATGTTTTCATCCATGTCTGGTTCAAAATATTCTTCCTCTTCCTCAGCACCAAATACTCTCTTTCCTCTTGCTTCCCTCCTTAATCTAAGGAAGGTCCTCTCAGGTTCAGAATCAAATGAAGTTGAAGCCCTGCTTCTTCTCCCTGTCATACAACCAACAAGGCACAAGCAAGGAACTAGATGCAGAGACTATTCTTGTTAGAAATGCGGTTAGTGTGAGTGATGCAATATATCAAACAGTTAGTGGGTTAGTGGACTGAATCGTAAACAACTAAGAAAATAGGTTGTGGGAAGGGAAGAAAATAACTGAACAGAAAGTACATTACTCAAATGAACTTAAATCAAACAAAAGAAAAAAAATTCTCAATCTAGTTATCCTCCAATTTAATCATTGTTGATACAAAATCAATCCCCGGCAACGGCGCCATAAACTTGATATGCACGGAAACTTGTCTCTCAACAAATCTCCCTCAGCAAGTGTACCGAATTGTCGTCAAGTAAAAACTCACAATAGAGTGAGGTCGAATCCCACAGGGATTGATTGGTCAAGCAACTTTCCCAACATTAGTGACAAAGGTGAGTGTCACTAACGTTGGCTCATCATTCCCTTATCCACGTTAGCTTTCACGTTAAGTAAGTTAACGTGGGAGTTAACGTTGCTCACATTGGCTTATTCCAACGTTAGTGACAAAGGTAAGTGTCACTAACGTTGGCTTCATTTCTTTCTTCCACGGTAGAGTTCACGTTAACTTAGTTAACGTGACTCTTAACGTGGGCTATTATGGCTTCGAGGGCGTTATTGGCGATTACTTTTCTCATTAACTTTGCAGGTTAGCTCCTATTCCACGTTAGAGGTCACATTAGTTAGACTAACGTGGCTGCTAACGTGGTTCTTCCTTGCTTCCTTTGTCCTGAAATCAAGCAATAAAGTGCATCAAAGCTCTAGTCCCAGTCATGGGAAATGCATCATCCAATTTGTCATTAAATTCATGCAAAATCCTCATAAAATCATGTAAAGTGCACAATGTATGCTTGAATCAAGATGTAAGTGAAATTCTACCCAAAACTTGCTTATTCCCTAAGAAAATGTATGAAACTACCCTAAAAACAATAAAGAAAAGGTCAATGAAACTGGCCAAAATGCCCTGGCATCAATATTGTAAATAGGGTTTACCTTTTTCTTATTTGTTAGTTTTTGCTAGTTTTAGGATTTAATTTTCTTGCTTTTTATTTGATTTGATTTTCATTTTCTCTTGCTATCATGAATTCTCACTTTGGCTATGAGTTCGGTTCTAACTATGTTGTAGGAAATGAGAGCTTCAATGAGGATGTGTATCAAGGATGGGACAATCGAAGGTGGGAGGAGCCTATGCATATGATCAATCCTCATGGCAACAACCTCCACCAATGCACTATGAAGAAGAGCCATTCTATGATGCATACCAATCCAATGGTTATGGTGAATCCTCTTGTGACTTCCAAGAACTACCACCATACACCTATGAGCCATATCCTCAATATAGTCATCAACCATACTCACAAGCCACTTTTCACCAACCATCTTCATATGACCCTAATCCATATCCATCTTACCAACAACCATATGAGCCATATGAACCACACATAGAGCCACCACCACTCCAACATCAATATTTTCAAGAGCCACCCCCTCCATACTATTACCAAGATGGACCACCTCCAATGCATGCAAATTTTCAACCACAAGATGAATTCTACTTTCCACCACAACCTCCCATGGAGGAATACTCATGTCCTTCGACCCAAGAGCCATATGATCCTAATCATACTATCCAAGAGGAACAAGCGTCAAGGGATCATTTCAAGGAGGCATTGGATCAATTTCAAGCAACCATGGAGTGTGTTGTGGAACAAATGGAAAGAATGGGAAATATTGAACCACCACAACTCTACCTAAAAGAACCACCTTCCGACTATAATACCTTTCCCTCAAACAATGAACCATCTCTTCCACTATCACCTCCCGATGAAGCCTTTATGCTAGAATTAAGGGATCTTGAATCTCATATCTTAAGGCAACACGAGGAGGATGAAAAGAAATTTGAGAAGTTAAGAGCAAAAACGGCTATCATGGTAGAAGCCATTGGCAACATAGTGTCAACCCGCTTAAGCCTATCCGATCAAGGCACTTCCATTGTGGAATGTGGAGAAGCAACGAAGAAGTTTAGTGAGGGAGTGAACTTGAAGCTCCAAGGTGAAGAAGAGGAGTTAAAGCAAGAAATGCAACAAGAGAAGGAGGTAGATATTATTGAAGAAGATGAAGAAGTGGTTGAAGACTTAGGAGATGCGGAGCCTCCATGGGAACATAGAGTTGAAGAAAATCCCTCCAAGATGATTGAAATTGATGCTAGGGAGGGAAGTGCACACCTTCCAAGGCATATTCTATATGAAGACTTGGATGGGATAGAGCAAGAATTGAGTTCCCTTGGTGAGGAAGATCAAGCACCAAGTCTTAGTGGTGAAGAATCCTTTAAACATGAAGAACCTTCCACCATTGGATTTGAAATCAATGTGGAGGTAAATCTCTCTCATCCTCCCATTTATGATTTGAGTAAGGGAAAATGTTTAGATAAAATTGTTGAACAAATGATTGAAATTAAGAGATCTTGTAAAGAGGTGGAAGTCCTCAGGAAAAGGAGGATGGGCATTGAATACGCTTTGTCAAGACCCTTGGAATCACCTTTGCCTAGGTTGCCATCTACACCTTCATTTGAGTGTGTGAAACTCATTTCTATTAGCTTTATTATCCCACTTGAATATGGTTTGCTTGAAACGGATGGCCAACTTAGGATGCTTTGTGGGATGAAGCGTAAAAGAAAGATGTTTCGTGGTTGGCGTTGCAAATCAAGGCTCATTATGGTTGATGCATCAAATATGAGATATAAAGGTTGGAGTAGTGCTCACCTAGATGGGTCTAGAAGGATTGTTGGTCACTTTATAGAGAATTCACCTTGTTCACCACCCGGATGGGCTAATAATGAGAGTCAACTTTAAGATGGGTGTGAAAATTAAAAGTGTGAGACCCCGGATTACAAGAAGAAGATCAACTTTGGGAGCCAATGGTTTGTGAAGAACTCCATCAAAGCTTGGAGTTATTAACTTTGAATGATGAAGCACAATGGAAGTCTAAGCATTGGTGGATGTTCAAGGATGGATTCAAGTACAAGCCACCTTAATGAAGAGCTCCCCATAAGTCCAACTTAAGGACAATAAACAAAAGTGATAGGTGGGAGACAACCCACCATAGGAAACTCTTCCCTTTTTCTCTATTGTATATATTGGTAGAACTAGTTTAATTTCATGTTTTGAATTGCTTAGTTGAGTTTATTTGGGAATCTAGTAGGTTAAATAAGGTTTTATGATGTTTTGGCAGTTATTTGGAGGTTTGGAATGCTTGGTTTGGTGCAAAAACATAAAAAAATTTTGAAAAAAATAGAGCACCACCCATGCGTGCGCGCACTTCACGCGTACGCGTGAATCAAGCAATTTCAGCAATCCACGCGGATGCGCCATGTACGCATACGCGTGGATTGAATTTTTCCACCTTCCATACATTCACCTTGCGCGTCCGCGTTGACTCTCTACTTTGCCATGTACGCATACGCGTCAGCCAAGCGTACACGTCGCTTCTATTTCATCAATCCACGCTTACGCGCACATGATGCGCACGCGTGGATTGCCTTGTTTCACTCACCTTCTTTTCTTCTCCTCTTTCCATTTCTTTCATTCTTCTCTGCTCTTTTCACCCTTCAATCATCATCCAACAATACCAAGCATCATATAACACCATTTCTTTTAGTTAGTTAGTTAGTTTAATTTTTGTTTTCCATTATAAGTGTTGGATTACTAATCTTGTTTACCGTTTACTGCTGCTTATTGCTAATGGGATGCTAGTTTAACATCATTGTTGTTATTGTCATTGTTAGATTCCTTTGTTGAGGTTGCAATTTATTACTTGGTTTTGAATTTTCATGTTGAACATTTGTGAGCACCAAGTGAATGTTACATTGCCTTTAAGCTTCTTAACTCTTTTGAATTGCATGTTTTGGTCACCATGCATTCATCATCTATTGTTAGGCAATTGTATATTATCTTTGCATTTTTTAGGTGATGCTTGTTTATGGTTTACCCTTATTCACATCATTTATTTCATGCATTGAGATTATAGAATTGTGAAATTGGATCAAAGCTTACCTAGTGACATATTTTTGAGCTTTGTAAAGCTTTGTGGACCATGCTTGCTATGTGATTGATTTTCACTTCTATCTTCTTTTTCCTAAGTTCCATAGCATCCATGTGTTTCACCTCTATGTCACTTAAGTGTTGCAACAACTTCAATATGTGTCATTGATTGTTGTGTGAGTTTCATATACCATTTTGCTCACTAAGTCTACCTACGCATCAATCAATGTCCATGCATTATCCAATTTCACAATTGCTTGATTTTTGTTTGAATGCTTTTATGCTTCTTCACTACTCATTGGGTTGTTTTAGCCTACAAGTCTTTTAAAGTATCTCAAGCACACTAGAATGAGTGAAGTGCATGTTTTCTTTTGTATAATTGTGACATGATTTTTAAATACTAAGGTGTGAGTTCTAAACCGCATGCAAGTTAGGACCCACACACTTATTTTTCATTATTGTCACACCAATTCACTCACTCAATTCTAGTGATTTACCTCATTCCAATAATCCATGCTTCCTTGCTTGTGTATTTACTTGTCTTATTATCTCCGGTTTCTATGTTCAGGATGAATCATCATAAGCAAAAACGGAAGCGGGAGAAGAACACGCAGCATCGGTTGACCTACCAACTGAAGGTAGCAACTAAGAAAGTCGCCGTTCCCCCTTGTTCATCTTTGGATGCACCGAGGACGGTGCAAACTTTTAAGTGTGGGGAGGTCGTCCGACCACTCGGCGTTTTTGGGTAACAAGTTTCTAATCCCAACACTTTTGCATTTCATTTTAGGATTCTTAGTTGTACTTTCTTATTTTGCATTTGTATATAATAAGCTTAGTCAAAATCATGATATTTTCCAAGAATTTTATCTATAGGGCACCCCAATTGAAAAAAAAATTTTTTTTAGAACTTGCTTGAATTATATACTTTGTGGAACATGATTTTTGAGCTAAGAACACAAGCATGTGAGGTTTGAGCCTAATTGCGTGGTTACATCATACATAACCACTTACTTTCATTCTTGTGTGCATTATTCTCTTTCTACGATTGTAATCTTTGATTTGTTTGATTCTTTTTGTCTATTATTTTGTGTATACATGCATTTATATGATTGAGGCCATTGTTCAAATAGCTCACTTACCCAAATAGCCTACCTTTTATCCTCCATTGTTAACCAATTTGAGCCTATGCTTAACCCACTTATTCTTAATTGTAGCACATTACAAGCCTAAGTGAAAAACAATAAATATCCCTTAATTTGGATCTTTGATTAGCTTAGGCTAGTGAGAGTATTTATCATTTGATTTTTGGAAAGTTGGGAACATTGGATAGAGATAAAAGTATGTTTTTATATTTGTGTTGAGATTCTTGGGAATTGGGTACATACTCATGTATTAATCATGTGTAAACCATATGCATTGATGTTCTTGTATATATATTTTAAGTTTGAAAAAAAAATTTAATGAAAAAAATAATAAAAAAAGAAAAAAAATAAAAATAAATAATAGAAATAGAAAAAGAAAGACAAAGAATTGCAATAAAAAGGGGACAAAATGCCCCAAAGCAAGGTTCAATAAAAGTCAATGCATATGGGTGGTGATAAAAAAGAGAATGCGTGAGTGTGTGAAAAAGTGAAGAATGGGTAGTTAGGTTTGTTTAGAATTGTATAGGTTGTCATAGGTTAGGTGGGAAGTTTAAGTTAATCAAAGATTCAAATCTCAAGCCCACTTGACCATATGCATCCTACCTTGATCCTAACCCGATTACAACCTATGGGAAGTCCTCATGATATTTGTATGCATGCATGAAATAATTGTTGATTGTTAGATCAAAAACAAATCTTGGAAAATATGATTAGGGGAGAATTGAGTGAATCAACCCTATACACTTGAGTGACTAGAGCGGATACACATCCGGTGAGGGTTCGATTGCTCAATTACATGTTTCCACCCATGATCATCTCTTTTCTTTCAAGTTTGTAAAATCTTTTTAATAATTCAATTCAATTGTGGGTTTGATTTGACTGCTACGGCTTTAGCCCTTGTACTTAAATATGTTTTCTTGGAAGTTGACTTGTTTTGACCAAGTGGATGCATTCATATAGATAGATTGCATATAGATAGATTGCATTTAGTTAGTTTGCATTGAATAAATGTTGATGTCCCTTTGCTTCTTTCTTGATTTTAGCATGAGGACATGCTTAGTTTAAGTGTGGAGAGATTTGATAAACTCCGATTTTATATTTTATCTTGTGCTTAATTTGGGGGATTTTATCACCTTTTCCCATATTTATTCAATGAAATAGCATGGTTTTGCAATTCTCCCTTGATTTGTGCTTAAATGTGAAAATATGCTTTTTAGGCCCTTAAATTGGTGATTTTAACTCACCTTAATTCTATTTGATGCCTTGATGTGTTTGTTGAGTGATTTCAGGTTTCTAAGGCAAGTATCGGATGGAAGAAGTGAGGAGAAAAGCATGCAAAGTGGGAGAACTCATGAAGAAATGAAGGAACCGTAAAGCTGTCAAGTCCGACCTCTTCGCACTCAATCGGCAATAACTTGAACTACAGAGATCCAAATGAGGCAGTTTTAGTTGTGTTGGAAAGCTAATGTCCGGGGCTTCGAAATGATATAAAATTTGCCATATGTTACTTCGCGTTCAGGGGCACGCACGTGCCATGTATGCGTGCGCGCCGATGCTGCTCGTGGCCCACTAAAGTAAAATCGCCCCCAGCGATTTCTGAAGCACTTTGGGCCCAACCCAACTCATTTCTAATGCTATTTCATGCAGAATTTAAGCTTGGACAAAGGGAGAGCAATTTTTTGGTACTATAGCATCATGTAGGTTAGTTTCTAGAGAGAGAAGCTCCCTCTTCTCTCTAGAATTAGGTTAGGTTAATCTCTCTTAGATCTAGGTCCAATTTCATGTTTTCATCTTGTTTTCTTTATGAATTCTTGCTTCTACTCTTTCATTCTCAAGATTTGTAGTGTTAATTTTACTTTTATACCTCTTTTATGTTCATGAACTCATGTTGAATTTGTTTACATTTAATGAAATTTAATGTTTGATGTTCTTTCATTGATGATTTGAGTTGTTGATTTACTTTTCTTGTAATTTGTAGTTGGTAGATTTTACTAATTCTTGTCATTTATTATGCTTTCCTTTTATGCCTTCTAAGTGTTTGACAAAACGTTTGGTTTGATGTTAGAGTAGATTTTAGTGATCTTGGCTTGGGAAGGTAACTTAGTAACTCTTGAGTTACCAATGTCCAAGTGATTGACGATTGGGAGCCATTAACGCTAGATCTTACTAATTGAATTGGTGGAGAACTAGGACTTATGGACATGGATTGACATAGCTCATTTGACTTTCCTTTATTAGTTAGAGGATGACTTAATGGGGTTGATCCTTGCCAATTCTCATGTTGTGGTTAGTGATTAGGATAGAGATCCTTGACCACCTACCCTTGCCAAGACCTTTTTAGTTGTTAGTTTATTTTCATTGCCATTTACTTTTTGTGTTTCTTATCCAAAACCCCAAAAACATACCTCATAACCAATAACAAGACACTTTGTTGCAATTCCTATGGAGAACGACCCGAGGTTTGAATACTTCGATTTATAGATTTTAGGGGTTTGTACTTGTGACAAAGAAATTTTTGTATGAAAGGACTATTGTTGATTTAGAAACTATACTTTACAACGAGATTTCATTAGTGGAATTCTAAACCACACAAAAGTTCGATCATCAGAATGGCGCCGTTGCCGGGGAGTTGCAATGGTGTTGTGTTATTGGTTATTGTATATTTGTGAATATTGTAAATAGGGTTTACCTTTTGCTTCTTTGTTAGTTTTTGCTAGTTTTAGGATTTAATTTTCTTGCTTTTTATTTGATTTTGTTTTCATTTTCTCTTTCTATCATGAATTCTCACTTTGGCTATGAGTTCGGTTCTAACTATGTTGTAGGAAATGAGAGCTTCAATGAGGATGTATATCAAGGATGGGAGAATCAAAGGTGGGAGGAGCCATACGCATATGATCAATCCTCATGGCAACAACCTCCACCAATGCACTATGAAGAAGAGCCATTCTATGATGCATACCAATCCAATGGTTATGGTGAATCCCCTTGTGACTTCCAAGAACCACCACCATATACCTATGAGCCATATCCTCAACATAGTCATCAACCATATTCACAAGCCACTTTTCACCAACCATCTTTATATGACCCTAATCCATATCCATCTTACCAACAACCATATGAGCCATATGAACCACACATAGAGCCACCACCACTCTAACATCAACATTTTCAAGAGCCACCTCCTCCATACTATTACCAAGATGAACCACCTCTAATGCATGCAAATTTTCAACCACAAGATGAATTCTACTTTCCCCACAATGTCCCATGGAATAATACTCATGTCCTTCGACCCAAGAGCCATATGATCCTAATCATACTATCCAAGAGGAACAAGAGTCAAGGGATCATTTCAAGAAGGCATTGGATCAATTTCAAGCAACCATAGAGTGTGTTGTGTAACAAATGGAAAGAATGGGAAATATTGAACCACCACAACTCTACCTAAAAGAACCACCTTCCGACTATAATACCTTTCCCTCAAACAATGAACCATCTCTTCCACCATCACCTCCCGATGAAGCCTTTATGCTAGAATTAAGGGATCTTGAATCTCATATCTTAAGGCAACACGAGGAGGATGAAAAGAATTTTGAGAAGTTAAGAGCAAAAACGGCTATCATGGTAGAAGCCATTGGCAACATAGTGTCATCCCGCTTAAGCCTATCCGATCAAGGCACTTCCATTGTGAAATGTGGAGAAGCAACGAAGAAGTTTAGTGAGGGAGTGAACTTGAAGCTCCAAGGTGAAGAAGAGGAGTTAAAGCAAGAAATGCAACAAGAGAAGGAGGTAGAGATTATTGAAGAAGATGAAGAAGTGGTTGAAGACTTAGGAGATGCGGAGCCTCCATGGGAACATAGAGTTGAAGAAAACCCCTCCAAGATGATTGAAATTGATGCTAGGAAGGGAAGTGCACACCTTCTAAGGCATATTCCATATGAAAACTTGGATGGGATAGAGCAAAAATTGAGTTCCCTTGGTGAGGAAGATCAAGCACCAAGTCTTAGTGGTGAAGAATCCTTTAAACATGAAGAACCTTCCCCCATTGGATTTGAAAAAAATGTGGAGGTAAATCTCTTTCGTCCTCCCATTTATGATTTGAGTAAGGGAAAAGGTTTAGATAAAATTATTGAACAAATGATTGAAATTAAGATATCTTGTAAAGAGGTGGAAGTCCTCAGGAAAAGGAGGATGGGAATTGAATACGCTTTGTCAAGACCCTTGGAATCACCTTTGCCTAGGTTGCCATTTACACCTTCATTTGAGTGGGTGAAACTCATTTCTATTAGCTTTATTATCCCACTTGAATATGGTTTGCTTGAAACGGATGGCCAACTTAGGATGCTTTGTGGGATGAAGCGTAAAAGAAAGATGTTTCGTGGTTAGCATTGCAAATCAAGGCTCATTATGGTTGATGCATCAAACATGAGATATAAAGGTTGGAGTATTGCTCACCTAGATGGGTCTAGAAGGATTGTTGGTCACTTTATAGAGAATTCACCTTGTTCACCACCCGGATAGGCTAATAATGAGAGTCAACTTCAAGATGGGTGTGAAAATTAAAAGTGTGGGACCCCGGATTACAAGAAGAAAATCAACTTTGGGAGCCAATGGTTTGTGAAGAACTCCATCAAAGCTTGGAGTTATTAACTTTGAATGATAAAGCACAATGGAAGTCCAAGCATTGGTGGATGTTCAAGGATGGATTCAAGCACAAGCCACCTTGATGAAGAGCTCCCCATAAGTCCAACTTAAGGACAATAAACAAAAGTGATAGGTGGGAGACAACCCACCATAGTAAACTCTTTCCTTTTTCTCTATTGTATATATTGGTAGAACTAGTTTAATTTCATGTTTTGAATTGCTTAGTTGAGTTTATTTGGGAATCTAGTAGGTTAAATAAGGTTTTATGATGTTTTGGTAGTTGTTTGGGGGTTTGGAATGCTTGGTTTGGTGCAAAAACATAGAAAAATTTTGAAAAAAACAGAGCACCACCCACGCGCACGCGCACTTCACGCGTACGCGTGAATCAAGCAATTTTAGCCATCTACGCGGATGCGCCATGTACGCGTACGCGTGGATTGAATTTTTTCACCTTCCATACATTCACCCAAGAGTGGTGCCTGAAGTGTGCCAACTTTGTGCCCCAAGGTACGCGAACGCGTACCTTGCGCGTCCGCGTCAACTTTCTACTTTGCCATGTACGCGTACGTGTCAGCCGCCCGTACGCGTCGTTTCCATTTCATCAATCCATGCTTACGCGCACATGATGCGCACGCGTGGATTGCCTTGTTTCACTCACCTTCTTTTCTTCTTCTCTTTCCATTTCTTTCATTCTTCTCTGCTCTTTTCACCCTTCAATCATCATCCAACAATACCAAGTATCATATAACACCATTTCTTTTAGTTAGTTAGTTAGTTTAATTTTTGTTTTCCATTATAAGTGTTGGATTACTAATCTTGTTTACCGTTTACTGCTGCTTATTGCTAATGGGATGTTAGTTTAACATCATTGTTGTTATTGTCATTGTTAGATTCCTTTGTTGAGGTTGCAATTTATTACTTGGTTTTGAATTTTCATGTTGAACATTTGTGAGCACCAAGTGAATGCTACATTGCCTTTAAGCTTCTTAACTCTTTTGAATTGCATGTTTTGGTCACCATGCATTCATCATCTATTGTTAGGCAATTGTATATTATCTTTGCATTTTTTAGGTGATGCTTGTTTATGGTTTACCCTTATTCACATCATTTATTTCATGCATTGAGATTATAGAATTGTGAAATTGGATCAAAGCTTACCTAGTGACATATTTTTGAGCTTTGTAAAGCTTTGTGGACCATGCTTGCTATGTGATTGATTTCCACTTCTATCTTCTTTTTTCTAAGTTCCATAGCATCCATGTGTTTCACCTCTATGTCACTTAAGTGTTGCAACAACTTCAATATATGTCATTGATTGTTGTGTGAGATTCATATACCATTTTGCTCACTAAGTCTACCTACGCATCAATCAATGTCCATGCATTATCCAATTTCACAATTGCTTGATTTTTGCTTGAATGCTTTTATGCTTCTTCACTACTCATTGGGTTGTTTTAGCCTACAAGTCTTATAAAGTATCTCAAGCACACTAGAATGAGTGAAGTGCATGTTTTCTTTTGTATAATTGTGACATGATTTTTAAATACTAGGGTGTGAGTTCTAAACCGCATGCAAGTTAGGACCCACACACTTATTTTTCATTATTGTCACACCAATTCACTCAATTCTAGTGATTTACCTCATTCCAACAATCCATGCTTCCTTGCTTGTGCATTTACTTGTCTTATTATCTCCTGTTTTCTATGTTCTGGATGAATCATCATAAGCAAAAACGGAAGCGAGAGAAGAACACGCAGCATCGGTTGACCTACCAACTGAAGGTAGCAACTAGGAAAGTTGTCGTTCCCCCTTGTTCATCTTTGGATGCTCCGAGGACGGTGCAAACTTTTAAGTGTGGGGAGGTCGTCCAACCGCTCGGCATTTTTGGGTGACAAGTTTCTAATTTTGGGTGACAAGTTTTTAATCCCAACACTTTTGCATTTCATTTTTAGGATTCTTAGGATTTTTTGTTGCATATATTTTGCATATATAAGCTTAGTCAAAATCATGATATTTTCCAAGAATTTTATCTATAGGGCACCCCAATTGAAAAAAAATTTTTTTAGAACTTAGAACTTGAATTATACACTTTGTCGATCATGTTTTGAGCTAAGAACACAAGCATGTGAGATTTGAGCCTAATTGTGTGGTTACATCATACATAACCACTTACTTTCATTCTTGTGTGCATTA
>NC_029787.2:58925837-58929108 GCF_000816755.2 Arachis ipaensis | reverse complement strand
ATTTACCTCATTCCAACAATCCATGCTTCCTTGCTTGTGCATTTACTTGTCTTATTATCTCCTGTTTTCTATGTTCTGGATGAATCATCATAAGCAAAAACGGAAGCGAGAGAAGAACACGCAGCATCGGTTGACCTACCAACTGAAGGTAGCAACTAGGAAAGTTGTCGTTCCCCCTTGTTCATCTTTGGATGCTCCGAGGACGGTGCAAACTTTTAAGTGTGGGGAGGTCGTCCGACCACTCGGTGTTTTTGGGTAACAAGTTTCTAATCCCAACACTTTTGCATTTCATTTTAGGATTCTTAGTTGCCCTTTCTTATTTTGCATATGTATATAATAAGCTTAGTCAAAATCATGATATTTTCCAAGAATTTTATCTATAGGGCACCCCAATTGAAAAAAAATTTTTTTAGAACTTGCTTGAATTATATACTTTGTGGAACATGATTTTTGAGCTAAGAACACAAGCATGTGAGGTTTGAGCCTAATTGCGTGGTTACATCATACATAACCACTTACTTTCATTCTTGTGTGCATTATTCTCTTTCTATGATTGTAATCTTTGATTTGTTTGATTCTTTAGGTCCATTACTTTATGTATACATGCATTTATATGATTGAGGCCATTGTTCAAATAGCTCACTTACCTAAATAGCCTACCTTTTATCTTCCATTGTTAACCAATTTGAGCCTATGCTTAACCCACTTGTTCTTAATTGTAGCACATTACAAGCCTAAGTGAAAAACAATAAATATCCCTTAATTAGGATCTTTGATTAGCTTAAGCTAGTGAGAGTGTTTATCATTTGATTTTGGGAAAGTTGGAAACATTGGGTAGAGATAAAAGTGTATTTTTGTATTTGTGTTGAGAATCTTGGAAATTGGGTACATACTCATGTATTAATCATGTGTAAACCATATGCATTGATGTTCTTGTATATATATTTTAAGTTTGAAAAGAAAAAAAAAATTTAATGAAAAAAATAATAAAAAAAGAAAAAAATGAAAATAAATAATAGAAATAGAAATAGAAGAAGAAAGACAAAGAATTGCAATAAAAAGGGGACAAAATGTCCCAAAGCAAGGTTCAATAAAAGTCAATGCATATGGGTGGTGATAAAAAAGAGAATGCGTGAGTGTGTGAAAAAGTGAAGAATGGGTAGTTAGGTTTGTTTAGAATTGTATAGGTTGTCATAGGTTAGGTGGGAAGTTTAAGTTAATCAAAGATTCAAATCTCAAGCCCACTTGAACATATGCATCCTACCTTGACACTAACCCCATTACAACCTATGGGAAGTCCTCATGATATTTGTATGCATGCATTAAATAATTGTTGATTGTTAGATGAAAAACAAATCTTGGAAAACATGATTAGGGGAGAATTGAGTGAATCAACCCCATACACTTGAGTGACTAGAGCGGATACACATCCGGTGAGGGTTCGATTTCTCAATTACATGTTTCTACCCATGATCATCTCTTTTCTTGCAAGTTTGTAAAATCTTTTTAATAATTCAATTCAATTGTGGTTGGCAATCTTAAGTGATGGAATTACAATTCCTTGTAATTTGATCTCTCAAATCTTGATCAATAGCCAATTCCTTAGTCAATTGCTCATGAGAAGAGATGAAGTATGGTCACTGATTATACCACATGCATTTCCCAAATCAAGTGTTGGAAAGATTATAGTCACATATCCATCCACACCCAATTTGGTCCACCATGAGAAAGCATTTCTAGAATAATCTCTTCATTCCTCTTTCAAGGTTTAGAAGAGATCCAAGTCTGAATAGTTTCTTTTCCAAGATAACTACCCAATTGGATGAAGATCGAAAGCTCTCAAGTAAAATCAAGAGGAAAGAAAGAAGAAGAAGGATAAGAACTACACTTAATCCATTGAATCACAATAGAGCTCTCTAACCCAATGTAAAGAGTTAGTTGATCATTGCTCTACAAAAATAGAAAAGAAAGAAAGTGCAGAAAAGTAAAGATGAAGATTCAAACTGAAATTGAAAATTCAACATTCATAAATGAAAATTACAACTAAAAGAAAAAGAAGAAAAAATATGTGAGGGGAGGGAGTCCGAAGACCCCTCTTCAATCCCCCATTCCAGAATTTCCAGCCTTTCCAAGATGTTTTCAATGTAAAGACTAAGGCCTTTATATAGGCTCTCCTAAATTACAAAATGAAATTAAAAGCAAATTATAATTAAATGAAAATTTCTATTCTAGATGCTTCTTGTGGTCTTGATTGGTTGACAATTGTAGGCTTGCTTGCTTGAGTTTTGAAGTGGACTTGAGAGAGAAGTAGGTCAAGTTGAGGTCCAGGTGCTAAAGTTAGTGCTAAAGTTAGCCACACTAACGCTACAAGTGTGGCGTTAGTGCTAAAGTTATTGTGGCTAACGTTACACTTGCTGCCTAGTTGGTGTTTTTGGGGCTTAAAAGATGCCTCTTGTTTGTGCTCCAATTTCATGCCCACTATAGAGTATTATATATTGTTAGAAAGCTCTGAATGTTAGCTTTCTAACTCAACTGGAATCACCTCAATTGGACCTCTGTAGCTTAAGTTATGCTCCTTTGAAGTGGACATGGTCGCTGGCATAGTTGCCAGCGTTAATGGAAAACTTGAGTGCCAATAACGCTAGCGATCAGGGCTTCATTATTGCCAGTTTTTGAAACTCAAACTTAGTGTCCATCCCATACTATTATATATTGTTGGAAATCCCTGGGTGTCTACTTTCCAATGCCTTTGGAAGAGCATCATTTGGAGCTCTACAACTTGAGTTATACTTCTTGGAAGGTGAAGAGGTCAGTTGGCCTTAATACATGTTGATACCATGTTCATCATTGCACTTTCGGGGCAGGTTTTCTCCCTCAAATTTAGTGTCAACCATGTAGTGCCATATATGCTTGGAAAGCTCTGGAATCCTACTTTCCAATGCCACTGGAATCACCTCATTTGGAGCTTTGTGGCTCAAGTTATGCGTGTTTGAAGAAGGCATGGTCAGGCTGCCAGGTGGGACTTTTGCCCACGTTAACTACCACGTTAACTAAGTTAACGTGGGAGTTAACGTGGCTTATTGTGACTTGGCCAACGTTAGTGATAAAGTTGAATGTCACTAACGTTGGCTTCCCCATTACTTCTTAACATTAGAGGCCACGTTAACTAAGTTAACATGGCAACTAACGTGGCCACTTATGAGCTTGGTCCAACGTTAGTGATAATGTTAAGTGTCACTAACGTTGGCTCCATTTCCTTTCTTCAAAGTTA
>NC_029787.2:58853998-58925739 GCF_000816755.2 Arachis ipaensis | reverse complement strand
TGTGGCTTATTGGGGCTTGTGTGGGTTCCTTCCAACATTAGTGACAATGTTTGGTGTCACTAACGTTGTCGACCACCTTGTTTCTTCTGTAAAAAGTCCACAATGTATGCTTGAATCAAGATGTAAGTGAATATCTACCCAAAACTAGCTTATTTCCTAAGAAAATGCATGAAACTACCTTAAAAATAGTAAAGAAAAGGTCAGTGAAACTGGCCAAAATGCCCTGGCATCATAGCCCTTGTACTTAAATATGTTTTCTTGGAAGTTGACTTGTTTTGACCAAGTGGATGCATTCATATAGATAGATTACATATAGATAGATTGCATTTAGTTAGTTTGCATTGAATAAATGTTGATGTCCCTTTGCTTCTTTCTTGATTTTAGCATGAGGACATGCTTAGTTTAAGTGTGGGGAGATTTGATAAACCCCGATTTTGTGGTTTATCTTGTGCTTAATTTGGGGAATTTTATCACCTTTTCCCATATTTATTCAATGAAATAGCATGGTTTTGCAATTTTCCCTTGATTTGTGCTTAAATGTGAAAACATGCTTTTTAGGCCCTTAAATTGGTGATTTTAACTCACCCTAATTCCATTTGATGCCTTGATGTGTTTGTTGAGTGATTTCAGGTTCATAAGGCAAGTATCAGATGGAAGAAGTGAGGAGAAAAGCATGCAAAGCGGGAGAACTCATGAAGAAATGAAGGAACCGTAAAACTGTCAAGCCCGACCTCTTTGCACTCAATCGACCATAAGTTGAACTACAAAGATCCAAATGAAACGGTTCTAGTTGCGTTGGAAAGCTAATATCCGGGGCTTCGAAATGATATAAAATTTGCCATATGTTACTTCGTGTTCAGGGCGCGCACGCGCCATGTACGCGTGCGCGCTGATGCTGCTTGTGGCCCACTAAAGTAAAATCACCCCCAGCGATTTCTTAAGCACTTTGGGCCCAACCCAACTCATTTCTAATACTATTTCATGCAGAATTTAAGCTTGGGAAAAGGGGGAGCAATTTTTTGGTAGTATAGCATCATGTAGGTTAGTTTCTAGAGAGAGAAGCTCCCTTTTCTCTCTAGAATTAGGTTAGGTTAATCTCTCTTAGATCTAGGTCCAATTTCATGTTTTCATCTTATTTCCTTTATGAATTCTTGCTTCTACTCTTTCATTCTTATGATTTGTAGTATTAATTTTACTTTTATACCTCTTTTATGATCATGAACTCATGTTGAATTTGTTTACATTTAATGAAATTTAATGTTTGATGTTCTTTCATTGATGATTTGAGTTGTTGATTTACTTTTTCTGCAATTTGTAGTTGGTAGATTTTACTAATTCTTGTCATTTATTATGCTTTCCTTTTATGCCTTCTAAGTGTTTAACAAAACGCTTGGTTGGATGTTAGAGTAGATTTTAGTGCTCTTGACTTGGGAAGGTAACTTAGGAACTCTTGAGTTACTATTGTCCAAGTGATTGACGATTGGGAGCCATTAACGCTAGATCTTACTAATTGAATTCGTGGAGAACTAGGACTTATGGACTTGGATTGATATAGCTCATTTGACTTTCCTTTATTAGTTAGAGGATGACTTAATGGGGTTG
Source organism: Arachis ipaensis (assembly GCF_000816755.2). NCBI lineage: Eukaryota > Viridiplantae > Streptophyta > Magnoliopsida > Fabales > Fabaceae > Arachis > Arachis ipaensis. The sequence goes on along the minus strand of NC_029787.2, from coordinate 58,924,137 downwards.
ATCCTTGCCAATTCTCATGTTCTGCTTAGTGATTAGGATAGAGATCCTTGACCACCAAACCTTGCCAAGACCATTTTAGTTGTTAGTTTATTTTTATTGCCATTTACTTTTCATGTTTCTTATCCAAAACCCCAAAAATATACCTCATAACCAATAACAAGACACTTTGTTGCAATTCCTAGGGAGAACGACCCAAGGTTTGAATACTTCGGTTTATAGATTTTAGGGGTTTGTACTTGTGACAAACAAATTTTTGTATGAAAGGACTATTATTGGTTTAGAAACTATACTTTACAACAAGATTTCATTAGTGGAATTCTAAACCACACAAAAGTTCGATCATCAGCCATCCTTGCCTTCTAAAACTTAAATCACTAAATACATCAAGACATCGAATGGAATAAAGATGGATTAAATTTGACAATTTAAAGGCATAAAAAGCATATTTTTCACAATCAAGCACAATTAGAAAAAATTCATAAAAGCATGCATTTTCCATGAATAAATGCAAGATAAGTTGATAAATCCCAGTCTTTTCTAACCAAAAGCATGTCCTTATACTATACATCAAGAAAGACATGAGAAAGGGGTATCAACATTTATTATATGCAATCTATCTAAATATATTTTACCTACTCTATCCTATGTAAACTCTGTTAAAAATAAATCAAAGTCAAAAAACATTGATAAGCAAGAAGGAAAAAAATAACAATGATAGTTAAACTAACTCTACAATTGATTCAAGTCTTAAAAAGTTTAATAAACTTGCAAGATAAATCTTCAAGAGTAAAGGGAACATAGAATTGAGCAATCGAACCCTCACCGTATGTGTATACGCTCTAGTCACTCAAGTGTTTAGGGTTGATTCACTCAATTCTCTTCTAATCTTTCTTTCCAAGACTTGTTTTTCATCCAACAATCAATAATTATTCAATATATGCATACAAATATCATGAGAACTTTTGAAGGGTTTCAATGGAGCTAGGGTAAAGGTGAGGATGTATATGGTCAAGTGGACTAGAATTTGAATCTTTGATTAACATAAACTCCCACCAAACCTATGACAACCTATTTAATTCTAATGCAAAATCTATCTACCCATTATTCATTTTTTTCACATACTTATGCATTCTTTCCAATTCATACCTCATGCATTTTTATTTCTCAAACTTTTCTTTTTAGGGTAACACTTGTCCCCTTTTTATTATTTTCTCATTTCCTTATTCTTTTCTTTTCCTTTTTCTATTTTTCTTTTTTTTTTCAATAACATAATATATACAAAAAGATTAATACATATGGTTCATATCCAATGCATAAGTATGTACCTATTTTCCAAGATTTTCAATAAAAACTCAAAAATATACTTTTATCTTAACCAATGTTCCCAAACTTTCTCACACTTAAATAATACACACTCTCAGTAGCCTGAGCTAATCAAAGATCTAAATTAAAGACATTTATTATTATTCACTTAAGGATAGTGTTGTGCTAAAATAAAGAACAAAAGGGAACAAAATAGGCTCAAAATTTGCCAACAATGGTAGATAAAAGGGTAAGACTATTTGGGTAAGTGAGCTAATTGAAATGAAGGCCTCAATCATATAAATACATTCATACACATAATAATGGACATAAAGAATCAAACAAGGCAAAGATTACAATCATAGAAAGAGAATAACACACAAGAATGAAAATAGTGGTTAATATGATATAACTACAAATTAAGGCTCAAAACTCACAAGGTTGTGTGTTCTAGCCCTAAGACTATGTTCCACAATATAGTTAAAGCAAGTTCAAATGAAAAATTTTTACTCAAATCAATTGGGTTGTCCTAAAATAATCTCTTAGAATTCTATTATTTTTCAAGGGGTGGTTGGATAAAAATTAAAATTCTAAGTTCTTTTCTCTATTCTATACTAATCTCAATCATCTCATGCACATAGAAAAAATTACCTAGATCATATTATCCAATATTCATCAACACACAACATAAATAAAAAGATATATATACAAACTAAGAAAAACGCAACTCCTAAAAGAGAATTCAAGGTAATCAAAATAAAGGTGCAAGTTTGGAAAAGAAGTTTTTCACCTAAAGATCGGTCACCGACTTCTCCACACTTAAAAATTTACATGGTCCTCCGTGCATTCAAAGATGAGCAAGAGGGTATGGAGACTTCACTGATCGCCACCTTTAGCTGGTGGATCATCTGGCTGCTATAGCTGAGGAGGAGATTTATCCCTTCACTATCTATCCATCTTTTGCTTCCTTTTTTTTTTACTTATGATGACTCATCCTGAAGAATATGAAACAGAATATAGTAAGATGAATAAATTAGAAGGCAAGGAAGCATAGATTGTTGGAAAGAGGTAATAATCACTAAAATGAAGTGAGTTAATGATTTTCTCACTTTTAAGGAAAGCAAGTGTATGAATTCTAAGTTTGCACGTAATTTAGAACTCACATATGAGCATTTGAAAGCTGTGTAACAACTACACAAAGTATGCATATACTCACTTATTTTAATGCGCCTAAGATGCTTTAAGGGAAAATATGCAAGTTAAAGCAACAAGCAATTAACAAGAAGCATAAGAACTTAGGCGAATAACTAAGTATTTGTGAAGCGGAAGGAGGAAAGGGAATTGATTAGATGTGTGAGTGACATTAGGAAACAAAACCCAATCAGAAATCACACTCTAGTCAATAACACCAATCAAAATCAATCGCATTGCCTATTTGACCAAAAAGAAAAGAAGCATGGTTGCTATGTACTTAGAAAAGAAAATAGGTTAGTTGAAAAAGAGTTAGTTGTCATGTAACATAGCAAATACGGTCCTTAGTGCTTGAGAATTTTTAGAAGGATAAGAATAGGCAAGCTCATAATCCAACTTCAAAAATTATGCATTATACCAAAATGAATGGTTTAATTATATGTAGCGCACATAATGAAGCAAATAAGGTTCATCATGTCATTAAAGCATAAGCATAAGCTGGTAAGCAATGAAATAATTAATATGGATGCATATGATCAAGCGACACAATGCATTAGGATAAATGCATATCATCAACCATCAAGAAATTGCCTAGTCATGGTGAAAGAATTTAAATCACATGGTGGCCAAAACATGTAATTCAAAAGATTTAGAATACTTTGAAAGTAATTCACAAGCACTTGGTATGAACAATTATTAAGCATGAAGAATGCAATACCAAGCAACAAATTATAACAAACGAGTCCAACGATGAAAAAATTCAGCAGCAAGAAATAGCAAATCAGATTAAGAATCAAATACTCTTCACATAATCTAACCTATCCTAAACACTTAATTCACTAAAACAGGAAATTGAACTAACTAACCAACCAATGGAGATGGCGATGGAAAAAGGGAAGAGTGGGTGTGAAATAGGAGTTACATAAAAAGGCTTCATGTTGTTTTTAGCATGAGTGACCATGCACATTATGTGAACTACACTTACTGCCCTTCATGCCGCGTAGGCGAGACAGGACTGCGGACGCGACTTTGGTAAAAGATGGAGGGTGCGTAAGTGGACAATTAGATGCTACGCGAGATAAGTGCACTGTGAAAGGGTGTCGCGTACGCGGGACAGGGATACATATGCGACTTTGGCAAAAAGTGCCACCATGTGTACGCATCATAAGGCACGCGTACGCATGATTGGTGGTCTATTTTCCAGAATTCTTTTTTCAACTTTTTCATCAAAACAAGCATCTCAAACACCCAATTACGATACCAAATCAATACCAAAACTTATTAAACAAGAAAAACTATCAATCAAACCTAACAAATCTATCTAACAACAAAAATTAAAATTATTCACCACTATATACAAAAGAGAGAATGAAAAGATGTTACCGTGGTGGGGTGTCTCCCACCTAGCACTTTTCTTTAAAGTCCTTATGTTGGGCAATTAGGGACGCTCTTGTTATGGTGCCTTATGCTTGAATTCCTCTTTGAATCCCCACCAATGCTTGAATTTCCAATGTCCATTGGGATTCCAAATCATGTACACCAAGCTCTTAAGAAATACTAAACATGTAGTAAGACCCCAAGATTGTTGATTGTTGAAATGAATTCTGGATCCCAAACTTTATTTTTGCACCTATCTTCTAATTGAATCTTGTGATTCGACTTGGGTCACATCACTCCAGAATTCTCCTTAAAGCACCAAACTATCCTCCGAGATCCATTGCATTACACATCGCACCTTCCTTTGAATTCAAACCTCGAGCTTTCAATCTCAATGAGCCTTGATTTACATTGCCAACCACTATTTAACTCTCTCTTACTCTTCTACCTACAAAGAGTTCTAAGTTGACCATCCATCTCAAGCAAACTATATTCAAGTAGGACAATAAAACTTAAGGATAAGAGTTTTACCCACTCAAATATTGTGTTGGATAGTGACTTAGGAAGAGAGACTTTTAACAGCATTGTAGTTTCTACTGTCTTGTGATCCTCCTTGATTATCTCCCACCTCTTGATAAGCTTCCTCAAGTTTCACTTGTTTGCCAACTTCTTCCAATTCTTTCTCATTGTTTAAGTCTTGTCTTGGAGGTTGTGCATGATCCTCCTCAGCATCAATCTCAAACCCAATGGAAGAAGGCTCAACAAGGTCACCAACGTTACTAGTTGGCGCAAGATAATCTTCAATAACGAGGCTTGATTCTTGCTCAACTTCTCCCAATTCTTCAACAACTTCTTTTATTTCAATGCATTCAACCGTCTCCACTTGTTGAAACTCGTACTTCAACTCCCCTTCTTTCTCTTGAGGCTCCAAGCTTTCCTCCATACTGCATCGTTCACTTGAAGTGGTTTTTTCGCATTCATTTTTGGAATTGCTTGAATTTTTGCAAGAGCTTATTAAGGTCAAGCAGTTTAAAGCATCGGCTAAGGTAGCCATGATGGTTTCTTGCCTCGTTTGGGCTTCCTCTGGCTCTTTGATAAGCATGATTGCAGTAAGCCAGTACATCACTTCTTTGATACGATCCCTTGTCTCTTGTTTCCCTTTGCCAACATAATTAAGACTGATGTGTGGAAAACGATCCAACACAAAACTCACCGGCAAGTGTACCGGGTCGCATCAAGTAGTAAAACTCACTTAGAGTGAGGTCGATCCCACAGGGATTGATGGATCAAGCAACTTTAGTGGGTATTAGTTTAGTCAAGCTAACATTGAAGTAAAATTGGGTGAAATATAGCCAACAGAATATAAGCGACAAGAAAATTTAAAGTGCAGAAAGTAAATGTGCAGAAACTTAAAGAACAAGAAAATAAAATAGCTTAAACTTAAATTGCAAGGAATGTAAATTGCTTGAATTATAAAAGGGATTGGGAGCTGGAATTGCAGAATTTAAACAAGCAGAAGTAGATTGCAACAAACAGTAGAACTAAAGTTGAATTGAATTGCAATAGATCTTAAACGGAAAAGAAAAAATGCTTGAAGAATGAAAACAGAAAAACTGATGCTTAATTTGCAACAATTAAAAGGATGTTGAAGATCCCAAGAGTGGAAGAGACTAGAAAACAAGTCTAGATCTCAAATCCTTCCTTGATCCAACAAGAGAAAAGTTGCAGAGAATTAAAAGAAAGATTGCAGAAGAAGTAAATGGGTGAGAGCCTACTCAAGAGTGAGGTTCCAGGTTCACTAAGAGAAAGATTGCAGAGCGCTACTCCACTAATTTGAGCGCTTAGTGGAGGTTCCAGGTTCAAGCGCTTAGTGGTGCTTCAAGAGTGAGGTTCCAGGTTCAAGCCTTAGTGGAGGCATTTCAGCTCAAATTCCTTGTATTTTCTTTGGGAGAGAGCACGACAATGCTCTCTTAGAGAGCACAGCGCTCTCTAATTTGAGCGCTACTTTGCTTTGGAGTGAGGCTCCAGCTTCGAACCTTGGTGGAAGCATTGGCTGATTTTTTTGCTTGTTTTTGGCCCTTAAAGATGCATTTCATTCATGCCTCAATTTCATGCCAAATATAGATTGCCATACATCATTGGAAATCTCTGAATATCAGCTTTCTAACGCAACTGGAAGCACATCAATCGGACATCTGTAGCTCAAGTTATAGCCCTTTGAAGGAGGCATGGTCATGCTGTGAGCGCCCAGATTTTAACTTTGCGAAAATTTTGCTTCCAAGCTCATCTTTGCATCAGGATGATGCGAGCGGAGCTTTGTGTGCTGATTGCCTATTCTCCTTAAATTTGGTCATGGGCCATGCTTTTAAAAGCGTGGTCTAAGGCTCCAAAGTGTGCTCTAACTTCAAAGTGTACCCCAAAGCTCTTTTTTTCTCCTTTTTAGCTTATTTTGTGCTTTTTGCTTCTTTTTCTTCTTATTTCCAAAAAAATTTATAAAATCAAAAGATCAAGGAAATGTATCATTTAAGTACAAAAGTATTCATTATTCAAGCACAAATCATCAATTTCTTGTATGAAAAAGCATAGAAAAACATGACATGGTGACATGTCATCACAACACCAAAACGTAACCTTGCTTGTCCTCAAGCAAGAAAAGAATCATACAATAAAGATTGACAACCCAAGGCAAGAAGAATAGCAACTCAATGTTCATGGTTAGCTAGTTTTCTAAACATGCTACAGTCACAAAAGAAATGTAAATGATTGATGCTTCTATCTAGCTCATTTTATGAAATCTTTCTCTTATATTTCTTCCTTGAAACAAGCTTTTGATTTTCTTATTTAGCTTCTCCTTTTGGGTGCTTTGCCCCATGAGTTGATAACAAAGCTATGACTTCTAAATGCTTTATTTTCAATTATTACCACTTGATACATAAGCACCACAAGCATTTGATTAGAGGGCCTCATTAAGCTCATTTTTCTTTTCTTTTCTTGACTCTCTAATCATTGATGCTCATAGCCTTGAGCTTTGAGGGAGTGCTTTTGCACTTTGAGCCTAACCTTGACTTCTAAGTGTTTTGTTTTCAAGCATTTGGCTTGATACATAAACACCACAAGTACTTAGCAAATAAATTGCCATTGGTACTCAGAGCCTTCAGCTTTCTCATTCATTCCCTTTTTCTTTTCTTGCTTTAACTGTATTTGCTTTTTCAAGGTTTTCATGATTTCAAAAGATTCCACAAAATGTACTAGATGAAAACTTCAATTAAATAAAATCCAATGCAATTGGACAACAATTAATCATACTAGCTTTCCAAAACTTATATGCACATGCTAAACTCTTCTTAAATTCCTTGTTTGTTTATGATCATGATGCTTTATTGCTTTTGAACTCACAAACTTAAGTTGGTAGTCATAATGCCATGGCAACATGTTATAAATCAACATTCAAGCTATGCTTATTCATACCACACATGCATACAGAGAATATGAAGACAATCATGCAATTTAAAGTGCTGGAAACAAATGAGAGGAAAAGGAACTTTACAACCTTGTAGTTCATCTTCTCTATTGTTGTCATTTTTCTCTTATTCTTCCCTTTCCCTTGCCAAACTCAGAATGCTTGTTTATCCTCAAGCAACAATTAGAACAATGGCAATGGGGCTAAGATGGATCATGAATGTCTCATACAATGAAATGTTAGTAGCACATGTGTTTTAAGCAAGCAAAATTAAAGATAACAATCAGGGATCATGAATGTCTTATACAATGAAATGTTAGTAGCACATGTCTTATTTACCTTTGTTTCACTCAAATATCCCTTCCAAACACGGTACACCCTCATTCTCTTACCCAAAGGCATCACACAACACTTTACTTCCCATTCTTTCCATCAAAACCGTGTTCTAACCAAGACCTATCTTTTCTTCTCCCTTATTTCCTTCTTAATACATGGCTTCCTTATGTTCTAGAAGAAGGAAAGGAAAGGAACCAATAGTAGCCGAACTACTAACCTGTGATACCAAGAAATTTAAGTCTCAATTCCATGAATCAAGGTATTATAGGCTAATGGAATCAAAGAAAGTCATTACAGAGACGGGGTTCAGGCTGAAAGATGGAAAATATCCCATCATGAGAAGAATAGAGGCAGAGAGGAGATGGGAACTTTTGTGTGAACCTCTCACAGACATCAGTGCAGTCATGATTAGGAAATTTTATGCAAATGCTGTGAGGACAAGCAAAGACAACCCTCCCTATAAGAGTTATGTTAGGGGGTTGAGGTAGATTTCAGCCCACCATCTATTATGAGAGTCCTACAGATAAGGGTGATATCATATGGAGAACCCAGTTTTGAGGAAAGACTGCAGGGTGAGAATGACCCTGATGAGATATTAAATGGGTTGTGTTTTGAAGGCAAGGATTGGGAAATGGACTCAGAGGGAGCTCCAAGCCACTTGAAAAGAATGGATCTCACACCAGAAGCCAAAGGTTGGTATGAGATAGTGAGAAAATCCATCCTCCTTACTGCAAATACATCTGAGGTCACAATCAAGAGAGCAATTCTGACCTATTGCATACTTAGGGAAGGAGAAGTCAATGTCCCACAGCTCATCGCGGATAGTATTCAAGAAATAGCTGAGGATACTGGTAAAAGTAGACTTTATCACCCAAGCACTATTCTAAGGCTGTGCAAAAGAGCTGGAGTACTCTTTGAGGATGAAAATACTGAGAAGGTAAAAGGGAGCAGAGGGATTACCAAGCAAAGCATGGAGGGTGTCACTGATGACACTGACAATCAGCAAGAGAAGAGAGCTTAAGAAAGAAGGAGAAGACCACAAGTGGAGGGAGAACAAGCCCCTGGTGCAATGGACCTAAGCTAATTACAAAGAGCCATTGAAGAAATGTCTCAACAACACATGAGAGCACATGAGCAATATCTGAGGCAACAAGAGCAATACTTGCAACAACAAGAGCAGTATTTGAAGGATTGTGAGCGACAACTGCATTGGCAGCAGCAAATGATGGAGAAGCAAGAAAACTTCCAGCTTTAGATGTTAGATCAACAGAGGGAGTTTTAAGCAAAAATTCTTGAGGGGCAAAGGGAACAGTCAACAAATGTTCAAGAATCAGTTAATGGATTGTTCCTACGACAGGCCAAGTATGGGGAGTACACCCAAAATCTCTACCAATAGAAGAACATATATCATACAATTGGAGAGCATAGGTATGTGGATAGAATGGAGTATGATATAGCAACTCAAGCAAAGTTAGACTATGTAGTCCATAGCATGCCAACATTGAACCAACAGATCAAGCCATTTGAGCAATGCCAAGAGTTGATTGACCATCAGAGAGCACTAGCCAATAAACAAATAGCACACATGCAACAAGGATTGAAGGATGCTCGGCTCTGGGACCAGGTAGACCAAATTTGGGATCGTAGGTGCCCTGTTGAAGAACCCCAAGAAAGAAAGAAGAAGAAGAAGAAAGGGGAAAGCAGCAAAGGGAAAGATCAAGACAACTAGAGGTGGTGGAGTTCTTTTTATAGTTTTAATTAAATAAGGATGATGCATATCTGAAACATGATACGCCTCCAAATGTTTTATGTTCTTCATTTTCATATCTTGAGTAGTTTTCTTGTTAGGATTTGCATTATGCTTGTTATCACTCATCTGCTCTAAATTCATGTTTTGTTTCCATTTTTGCATCAATAAGAGAAAATGTTTGGAAAAGAAAGTGATTGTCCAATGTTGTAGGAATTAGAATAAAGACTTGTGGTGGTGATAGCTTGATTAAAATGTTAAGCTCAATAATAAAAGCTGCATAATAGAGTGTTATATATAGTGTGAACTTGGTTGTTGTCATAAAACCTTTTATTAATGAACATCCCTGGACATAAAGCAAAGTAAGAAAGAAAAAGAAAAAAAAAGCCAAGAATTGGCAAAGAAGCAAACAATAAGGCTAGACACCAATAGCTTGGACCTTAGGACATATGTCTGTGGTACATTTTGTACTAGGATATGCTTGGACAATTAGGTTCTGAGGAGTCTTTTAAAACTTGGTAACTTGGACTAACTACTCTGGGATTACCAACCGAAATTCCATCATCAAGAGCAACCTAGCTACAAAGCATTTAGTGATCCAAAGAGATGCTGGGCATCAATGTTCCTAAGAGGATTTGTGAGCCAAGTGTCTGTAGTGGAGAAGTGTTGAGCAAAATTGAGCCAAAAGGCTGCTGCAACACTTGACACTGAGTATCATTGAGAAATAAGCTTTCTAAGCAAAAGAAAGAAAGGAAAACCAAAAAGGGATCAATCAAAAAGCAAGGCATTATGACAGCAACTCTAGTGAATCGTCAAAGAAACATTTCTTATCTGTCAGCAAAGAATAAGTGAGCTGCATTTTTGTCTGCATAAAACCCCATAGCTCAAATTCTATTATCTGTAAAATAAGGACATGTATGCTTCTCTGTTTCATTTCATTTTTTCTCAATGTTTAATGCTTCCTTGGGGATAAGCATGGTTTAAGTTTGGTGTTGTGATGACAAGTTATCTTATGCTAGATTTACAAGCAATTTTCATTAGTTTTATTAGGTTTTATGCACTTTCTTGCACAATAAGTAAGTAATTGGAGTGGATTTTCATGATTATGTTGAATCAATCAAACATCATCTATTTTATACAAAATTATAGATTTTATGCTAGAATTGATTGATTTTATAAATGACGCAAGGATCTAGTGATTTTGGTGGAACTTTGATTAGTTGTTTGGTTACTTGTAGGTGAAGAAATGGAGGAAAGAGGAAATCTTGGCACACTTTTGAAGTTTGAGCACATTTTGGACCTTAGACCACGCTTTAAAAAGCGTGGCCCATGAAAATAAAGCGTGGCACTCACAAGGGAACAAAGCAAACAAAGGGTAGCGTTTGGAAATATAAATGCTACATTCACTTTTTGAAACTTTTTCGTGACACTCAAAGGAGGGAGCAAGGCGCACCAAGCAAAGGCCAAGGAAGGAGCGTTCAAAACATTGAACGTAGCGCTCCAAGCAGCACGCACCAAACATGCGCTGGCCAAGGCTCGAAGAGGGGGCACCAAGAGGAAAGCTGGGCACATCAAGACAACGGGGAGTAGCGCTCAAAAATTCGAGCATAGCGCTCCCTTTTGTCACCTTTTTCGTGCTCTCTTGGCCAAGGAAGGCTGGGTTCAAAGCTAGGCAACAAGGAACGTTCCCTTTAATGAACGTAGCAGCCAAGCATGCACAAGGGAGCAAAGCCCAGCGTTGGGAAATTCAAGCGTAGCTGACGATCGGAATTCTGTTTAGTAAAGAAATTTTATAAAACTAATCGCGTTGTATGTATAATTTTTAAACCAACAGAGAATTCTTTCGTACAAAAACTTTGGTTGTCACAAGTAACAAAACCCAATAAAATTTATAACCGAAGTATTTAAACCTCGGGTCGTCTTCTCAAGTATTATTGGTTATGTAAAAAGATATGTTTTTGGGTTTTTTAAATTAAGGAACAAGTAATTTAAATAACAATAAAAATAAATTAATAATTATAAAAATCTCTTGGCAAGGTATAAGAAATTGAAGTCCTATCCTAGTTATCCTTATCAGGTGTGAAGAGAATTGGATTCTGCTCCTACTTTTAATTAACCCTTGCTAAATAAAGGAAAGTCAAGTGGACAAATTAATTTGATTCTCAGGTGCTAGTCAACTCCTATGGAAGGACTAGAGTTATTGGAGTACAAATTAACCAGCAAAGAATCCCAATTTCAATCAACAGCTGAGTTTGATAACTCAAGGGTTATAAATTACTTAACCAAAGCCAAAGGGGAAAATCTACTTGAATAAAAATGTCTTCAGATGGGAAGCAACAGTAACTTAAATAAAAGAAAGAAATCTTAAATCTGAAATACCTCAAATTGCATTAATTAAGAAAATCATAACGTGAATGGTTCATAAGCCAGATTGAAAAGATAAATAAAAATTAAAATAATAGAATAAATAAAACTAGAAAGTAATTTAAAGGAACATTGAACCTGTGATTGAAGAAATAACCATAAACTGAAAGGAATCCTATTTCTAAAAATCTAAATCCTAAATCCTAAATCCTAAGAGAGAGGAGAGAGCCTCTCTCTCTAGAAAACTACATCTAAAACCTAAAATTATGTGAATATGAGTTAATGATTTATGAATAAATGGATTCCCCCACTTTATAGCCTCTAATATGTGTTTTCTGGGCCAAAAACTGGGTTAGAAACAGCCCAGAAAATGCTGGGGGCAAAATCTGCCACGTTGATTTTCGTCACTGCGATGCATCTGCGTGGAGCACGCATTCGCGTCACCTAGCTGTATGGCCACTATAGCAAATTATATATCAAATCAAAGCCCCGGACGTTAGCTTTCTAACGCAACTAGAACCGCATCATTTGGATCTTTGTAACTCAAGTTATAATCGATTTAGTGCGAGAGGGTCAGGCTGACAGCTTTGCAGTTCCTTCAATTTCTTGTATTCCTTCCACTTTTATATGCTTCCTTTCTATCCTCCGAGTCATTCCTGCCCTGTAATCTCTGAAATCACTTAACGCACATATCAGGCATCAAATGGTAATAAGAGAAGATTAATATTAGCAAATATAAGGCCAAAGAAGCATGTTTTCAATCATAGCACAAAATCAGGAAGGAGAATGTAAAACATGCATTTTGTATGAATAAGTGTATGAAAGATTGATAAAATCCACTCAATTGAGCACAAGATATACCATAAAATAGGGGTTTATCAACCTCGCCACATTTAAACAATAGCATGTCCTCATGCTAAGCTCAAGAGAAGCTATAAAGGATGAAGAGAAATGGTAGAATGTATGAAATGCAACCTATATATATGAATGCAACTACATGCAAAATGTTTCTACCTACTTGGTTTAAAAGTAAAGAAATTCCCCAAGAATAAATATGAACTGGATTTCACTAATTCAAATTATAAAAATGAAGTACAAATAGACTTGCAAGAAGAGAATAGCTCATGAAAGCCGGGAACAAAGAATCGAGCATCGAACCCTCACTGGAAGTGTATGCACTCTAATCACTCATGTGTCTAAGGTTCGATTCTCTCAATTCTCTACTAACCTTGCTTTCTAAGGCTTGCTCTTCATCTAAAGAAGAGGAGAAGTAGAAAAGTAAGCCAGAAATAAAGATAAGAAAATAAATACAGTATGGGTGGGTTAATGCCAAATAATGTGAGTCTCAGTTACATGGTAGCTACAACATACAAGTGAGAAAACAGTAGAAGCAAAGGGCATATAATAGTGCAAAAATTGCAACAAAGGGGAAAAGAGTGTGGGTAATGCAAGAAAATATAAATTTATGTCAATACAAAAGTAATGCATGTATCATAAAAGATTAGCATTGACTTAAATAATATTACCCAATAATGTAAAACAAGTCACTAAGCACCAAAATAATTCAGGAAAAGATGTAACAGTTGAATAAGAAAATTTAACACCAATGAAAAAATAATAAATTTAGAAAAGAAAATAAAAATATGCACAAAATTAAAATGCAATGAATGAAAGTATGTAAATGCGATAGGAAAAATAGAATGAAAGAGATGAAGAAGAAGAAGAAAGTAAGAAAGAAGAAAGAAAGAATAAAAGATAGAAGAAATTAGGATTAGAAAAGAAAAGATAAGATATTTGGCGCTGATCTGGATAAGTTGTGTGGCGCAGGCAACGCGGACGCGTGGGTCACGCAGTCGCGTGACTTGATTTATGCGAATGGCGCCAGTGCAGCCTCGCGTACGCGCAACTCTATGTTTTAAATGCATTTTGCCAAAAATCTGGGCGACGCGATCGCGTGTATGGCAATATTTTTAAAAACGACGCAGACGCGTGGGGTGACGCATTCGCGTGGTAGGGCTTGTGCTTCTAGCTTGGTTCCAGCCCCACTCCATCATAACTTACTGCCATACACCCATTTACGTCAATTTCATAGGGCCACGCATTCGCGTGGGTGACGCGGACGCGTGGGGAGGCTATTTCGCAAACGACGCGAGCACGTCAGCGACGCGGTCGCGTGGGCATATTTGTGCCTAAGGCACGCCTCCAGCCACCCTTTCGCATGACTCTCTGTCCAATTCTCTTTTCTTTAAAACGCACTGGTAACGCGAACGCGTCGCGTGCATTTTTTTTATGCAATATGCAGATGCAAATGCAGTGCTGGTATGGATGTTATGAATAATTCCAGGTTCAATAAAATGAAATAAAATAAAACTTAAAAACAAACAAAACGAAATAAAACTAAAATTGAAAAGGAACGATCATACCATGGTGGGTTGTCTCCCACCTAGCACTTTTAGTTAAAGTCCTTAAGTTGGACATTTGGTGAGCTCCCTGTCATGGTGGCTTATGCTTGAACTCATCCAGGAATCTCCACCAATGTTTGTAATTCCAATGGCCTCCAGGATCCCAAACTAGGCGTAGAAAGCCTTCAAGCAGGTTAAAGCAAGTGACAAGACCCCATGAGTGTTGATTGCTGGAATGAATTCCGGGGTCCCAAACCTATCTTTTGCACCCGTCTTCTTGTTGATCATCATGATTCCATCCGGGTGGCAAGCAATCTGAATTCTCACTAAAGCGGCCAAACAACTTCCTAGACCCATACAATTTAGTATTCTTCCAACCATGATACTTCAGGTTGGAGCATGCAACCATATTGAACCTTGCATGACAATTCTTACCACTAACCATCTCCCGCTTGCTCTTATGGCCACAAAGAGCTCTAAGATGACCATCTGTCTCAAGCAAAGCATATTCAAGTGAGTTAATTAAGGTTAGAGATGAGAGATTTACCCACTTGAATGAAGGGATGGATGGTGATGGCTTTGGGGGAGAGGTCTCCAACAACTTTGGCAAGGTGATTTCCAACTCAATTCCGTTGTGCTCTTCTTTGACAATTTCCACCTCTTTGCAAGCTTCCTCAATATCAACCTCTTCCTCTTGATATCTTTCTTCCAATTCAATTTCTTCTTCATTGTTCACCAAGGGCATGGGAGGTTGTGCTTCTTCTTCTTTAATCTCCATGTCAAGTCCAATGGGAGAGGATCAATTGCAGATAAGAGTTCATCAATGATTGAATCCATCTCTTGATCATCCCCTTCAAAAGTCTTCAACCATGATATACCTTGGAGGTTGTACACCCTCCTCAACATCAATTTCAAACATCTTTGAAGGAGGCTCTATAACTTGACTTTCCCATTGAGGTTCAGCATCTCCTAACTCTTCAACCAATTCTTCTTCTTCGATAATTTTAGCTTCCTCCACTTGTTCCAGTACAAAGTCATGCTCCGTACTGTCCAGTGGGGTTTCTAGTATCTTTTTCATGCTGCGTTCTTCATTAAATCTCCCACATAAAGCCATCGGGGTTCCTTGAGTGTCCGAACATCGGGAAGGTAGTCTATTTATCGCTTGATTCAATTGGTGAAGTGTGGCATGAAATTTTTCAAATGTTTCCTTGAGTTGCTCCCTTGATTCTTGGATACGGGAAAGAAAAATATGTTGGGGTGGATATGAGTTAGGGTCATATGGAGGTGAATGGTGGTAGTTGGCTTGTGAGTGTGGTGGTTCAAAGCTGCGTTGAAAAGGTGGTTCATAGGCGTATGATGGGGCTTGTTGGTAATTACAAGGGGGTCCACCATAACTATTGTCTTGGCCTGCATTGTAGAATGGTCATTGTCCATGGTATCTTGGAAAGTTTTGTTGCCGAAAGGATTGATCAGATCCTCGTGGCTCCTTCCATCTTTGATTGTTTTGACCTTGATGTATGTTCTTGTTATAGCTTCCATTCCTTTCAACAACATTAGAACCAAACTTAAAGCGATGGAGGTGAGAACTCATAGTAACTAATAAAAATTAAAAACAAAAATAAATAAACAAGCAAAGGAAAAAAAATAAAATAAAATAAAATAAGAGAAAAGGTTTGAAAAAGATTTTATTTTTAAGATTAGAAAAGATAAGACGAGTTAGGTAAGAGAAGATAAGTTTTTAAATTAAAAGGTTTTGAAATTTAAATTTTTGAATTTAAAAATTAAATTTTGAATTTTAAATTTTGAAATTTGAATTTTGAAATTTGAAATTTGAAAAATTAAAATTTGAATTTTAAATTTTGAAATTTGAATTTTTGAAAAAGTCAACAATATAAGATAGAGATTTGAAAAAATTTAAATTTTGAAAAGGTTTGATTTTTTTTATTTTTTTAAATTTAAATTTTGAAATTTGAAATTTGAATTTTGGAATTTAAATATTGAAATTTGAAATTTGATTTTTGAAATAAGATAAGATTTTGAAAAAGCTATGATTTTTGAAAAAGATTTTAATTTTGAAATTTAAAATTAAGATAAGATAAGATAAAAATTTTAAAATAAAAATCTGAATTTTTAAATGCAAATTTCAAAAATTCAATTAAAATAAAAAGAAAAGATATTTTTGGAATTTAATGAGGAAAGAGAAAAACAATAAAATGACACCAAACTAAAAATTTTTGGATCAAAACGAAGAAAATAACCAAGAACAACTTGAAGATCAAGATGAACACGAAGAACAACTTGAAGATCAAGAAAGAACAAGAAACATTATTTTCAAAAATTTTAATAACTAAATAAAAACCAATAACCTCTTATATTACGAAAAAAGCAAAAATAAAAAAAAATAAAAACAAATAAACAAGAAAAAAGCAAATATTTACAATAACCAATAATAAGGCACACGTTTGTAATTCCCCGGCAATGGTGCCATTTTGACGATCGGAATTCTGTTTAGTAAAGAAATTTTATAAAATTAATCGCGTTGTATGTACAGTTTCTAAACCAACAGAGAATCCTTTCGTACAAAAACTTTGGTTGTCACAAGTAACAAAACCCAATAAAATTTATAACCGAAGCATTTAAACCTCGGGTCGTCTTCTCAAGGAATTGCAGGGAGGTATGATTTATTATTGGTTATGTAAAAAGATATGTTTTTTGGTTTTTTAAATTAAGGAACAAGTAATTTAAATAACAAGAAAAATAAATTAATAATTATAAAAATCTTTTGGCAAGGTATAAGAAATTGAAGTCCTATCCTAGTTATCCTTATCAGGTGTGAAGAGAATTGGATTCTGCTCCCACTTTTAATTAACCCTTGCTAAACAAAGGAAAGTCAAGTGGACAAATTAATTTGATTCTCAGGTGCTAGTCAACTCCTATGGAAGGACTAGAGTTATCGGAGTACAAATTAACCAGCAAAGAATTCCAATTTCAATCAACAGCTGAGTTTGATAACTCAAGGGTTATAAATTACTTAACCAAAGCCAAAGGGAAAAATCTACTTGAATAAAAATGCCTTTAGATGGGAAGCAACAGTAACTTAAATAAAAGAAAGAAATCTTAAATCTGAAATACCTCAAATTGCATTAATTAAGAAAATCATAACATGAATGGTTCATAAGCCAGATTGAAAAAATAAATAACAATTAAAATAATAGAATAAATTAAACTAGAAAGTAATTTAAAGGAACATTGAACCTGTGATTGAAGAAATAACCATAAACTAAAAGGAATCCTAATTCTAAAAATCTAAATCCTAAATCCTAAATCCTAAGAGAGAGGAGAGAGCCTCTCTCTCTAGAAAACTACATCTAAAATCTAAAATTATGTGAATATGAGTTAATGATTTATGAATGAATGGATTCTCTCACTTTATAGCCTCTAATCTGTGTCTTCTGGATCGAAAACTGGGTCAGAAACAGCCCAGAAATCGCAGGGGGCGAAATCTGCCACGCTAATTTTTGTCACTACGACGCATCTGCGTGGAGCACGCGTTCGCGTTACCTATCTGTACGGCCACTATCGTAAATTATATATGAAATCGAAGCCCTGGACGTTAGCTTTCCAACGCAACTAGAACCGCATCATTTGGACCTCTTTAGTTCAAGTTATAATCGATTTAGTGCGAGAGGGTCAGGCTGACAGCTTTGCAGTTCCTTCAATTTCATGTATTCCTTCCACTTTTGCATGTTTTCTTTACATCCTCCGAGTCATTCCTGCCCTGAAAAGATAAATAACAATTAAAATAATAGAATAAATAAAACTAGAAAGTAATTTAAAGGAATATTGAACCTGTGATTGAAGAAATAACCATAAACTGAAAGGAATCCTAATTCTAAAAATCTAAATCCTAAATCCTAAATCCTAAGAGAGAGGAGAGAGCCTCTCTCTCTAGAAAACTACATCTAAAACCTAAAATTATGTGAATATGAGTTAATTATTTATGAATGAATGGATTCCCCCACTTTATAGCCTCTAATCTGTGTTTTCTGGGCCGAAAACTGGGTCAGAAACAGCCCAGAAATCTCTGGGGGCGAAATCTGCCACGCTGATATTCGTCACTACGATGCGTCCGCGTGGAGCACGCGTTCGCGTCATCTATCTGTATGGCCACTATGGCAAATTATATATCAAATCGAAGCCCCAGACGTTAGCTTTCCAAAGCAGCTAGAACCGCGTCATTTGGACCTCTGTAGCTCAAGTTATAATCGATTTAGTGCGAGAGGGTCAGGCTGACAGCTTTGCAGTTCCTTCAATTTCTTGTATTCCTTCCAATTTTGCATGCTTCATTTCCGTCCTCCGAGTCATTCCTGCCCTAAAAAGATAAATAAAAATTAAAATAATAGAATAAATAAAACTAGAAAGCAATGTAAAGGAACATTGAACCTGTGATTGAAGAAATAACCATAAACTGAAAAGAATCCTAATTCTAAAAATCTAAACCAAAATCCAAAATCCTAAGAGAGAGGAGAGAGCCTCTCTAGAAAATTACATCTAAAACTTAAAATTATGTGAATATGACTTAATGATTTATGAATGAATGGATTCCCCCAATTTATAGCCTCTAATATGTATTTTCTGGACCGAAAACTGGGTCAGAAACAGCCCAGAAATCGCTTGGCGCGAAATCAACCACGCTAATTTTCGTCACTACGACGCATCCGCGTGGAGCACGCGTTCGCGTCACCTATCTGTACGGCCACTATGGTAAACTATATATGAAATTGAAGCCCCGGACGTTAGCTTTCCAACGCAGCTGGAACCGCGTCATTTGGACCTCTTTAGCTCAAGTTATAATCGATTTAGTGCGAGAGGGTCGGGCTGACAGCTTTGCAGTTCCTTCAATTTCTTGTATTCCTTCAACTTTTGCATGCTTCCTTTCCATCCTCCGAGTCATTCTTGCCCTGAATAGATAAATAACAATTAAAATGATAGAATAAATAAAACTAGAAAGTAATTTAAAGGAACATTGAACCTTTGATTGAAGAAATAACCATAAACTGAAAGGAATCCTAATTCTAAAAATCTAAATCCAAAATCCTAAATCCTAAGAGAGAGGAGAGAGCCTCTCTAGAAAATTACATCTAAAACCTAAAATTATGTGAATATGAGTTAATGATTTATGAATGAATGGATTTCCCCACTTTATAGCCTCTAATCTGTGTTTTCTGGGCCGAAAACTGGGTCAGAAACAGCCCAGAAATCGCTGGGGGCGAAATTTGCCACGCTAATATTCGTCACTGCGACGCGTCCGCGTGGAGCACGCGTTCGCATCACCTATCTGTACGGCCACTATGGTAAATTATATATCAAATCGAAGCCCTGGATGTTAGCTTTCAAACGCAACTGGAACTGCGTCATTTGGACTTCTGTAGCTCAAGTTATAATCGATTTAGTATGAGAGGGTCAGGCTGACAGCTTTGCAGTTCCTTCAATTTCTTGTATTCCTTCCACTTTTGCATACTTCATTTCCATCCACCGAGTCATTCCTGCCCTGAAAAGATAAATAACAATTAAAATAATAGAATAAATAAAACTAGAAAGTAATTTAAAGGAACACTGAACCTGTGATTGAAGAAATAACCATAAACTGAACGGAATCCTAATTCTAAAAATCTAAATCCTAAATCCTAAATCCTAAATCCTAAGAGAGAGGAGAGAGCCTCTCTCTTTAGCAAACTACATCTAAAACCTAAAATTATGTGAATATGAGTTAATGATTTATGAATGAATGGATTTCCCCACTTTATAGCCTCTAATCTGTGTTTTCTGGGCCGAAAACTGGGTCAGAAACAGCCCAGAAATTGCTGGGGGCGAAATCTGCCACGTTGATTTTCGTCACTGCGACGCGTCCGTGTGAAGCACGCGTTTGCGTCACCTAACTCTACGGACAATATGGAAAATTATATATCAAATCGAAGCCCCGGACGTTAGTTTTTCAACTTAACTGGAACCGCGTCATTTGGATCTCTATAGCTCAAGTTATAATCAATTTTGTGCGAGAGGGTCAGGCTGAAAACTTTGCAGTTCCTTCAATTTCTTGTATTCCTTCCACTTTTGCATGCTTCCTTTCCATCCTCCGAGTCATTCCTGCCCTGAAAAGATAAATAAAAATTAAAATAATAGAATAAATAAAACTAGAAAGTAATTTAAAGGAACACTGAACCTGTGATTGAAGAAATAACCATAAACTGAAAGGAATCCTAATTCTAAAAATCTAAATCCTAAATCCAAAATCCTAAGAGAGAGGAGAGAGCTTCTCTAGAAAATTACATCTAAAACCTAAAATTATGTGAATATGAGTTAATGATTTATGAATGAATGGATTCCCCCAATTTATAGCCTCTAATCTGTATTTTCTGAGCCGAAAACTGGGCCAGAAACAGCTCAGAAATCGCTGATTGCGAATAGAGGTTAGCTTTCCAACGCAACTATAACTGCGTCATTTGGACCTCTGTAGCTCAAGTTATAATCGATTTAGTACGAGAGGGTCAGGCTGACAGCTTTGCAGTTCCTTCAATTTCTTGTATTCCTAAGAGAGAGGAGAGAGCCTCTCTCTTTAGAAAACTACATCTAAAACCTAAAATTATGTGAATATGAGTTAATGATTTATGAATGAATGGATTCCCCCACTTTATAGCCTCTAATCTGTGTTTTCTGGGACGAAAACTGGGTCAGAAACAACCCAGAAATTGCTGGGGGCGAAATCTGCCACGTTGATTTTCGTCACTGCGACGCGTCTGTGTGAAGCACGCGTTTGCGTCACCTAACTCTACGAACAATATGGAAACTTATATATCAAATCGAAGCCCCGGACGTTAGTTTTCCAACGCAACTGGAACAGCGTCATTTGGATCTCTATAGCTCATGTTATAATCAATTTAATGCGAGAGGGTCAGGCTGACAACTTTGCAGTTCCTTCAATTTCTTGTATTCCTTCCACTTTTGCATGCTTCCTTTCCATCCTCCGAGTCATTCCTGCCCTGAAAAGATAAATAACAATTAAAATAATAGAATAAATAAAACTAGAAAGTAATTTAAAGGAACACTGAACCTGTGATTGAAGAAATAACCATAAACTGAAAGGAATCCTAATTCTAAAAATCTAAATCCTAAATCCAAAATCCTAAGAGAGAGGAGAGAGCTTCTCTAGAAAATTACATCTAAAACCTAAAATTATGTGAATAAGAGTTAATGATTTATGAATGAATGGATTCCCCCAATTTATAGCCTCTGATTTGTATTTTCTGGGCCGAAAACTGGGTCAGAAACAGCCCAGAAATCGCTGGGGGCGAAATCTGCCACGCTGATTTTCGTCAGTGCGACGCGTCCGCGTGGAGTACTCGTTCGCGTCATCTAGCTGTATGGCCGCTATGGTAAATTATATATCAAATCGAAGCCTCGGAGGTTAGCTTTCCAACGCAACTATAACTGCGTCATTTGAACCTCTGTAGCTCAAGTTATAATCGATTTAGTACGAGAGGGTCAGGCTGACAGCTTTGCAGTTCCTTCAATTTCTTGTATTCCTTCAACTTTTGCATGCTTCATTTCCATCCTCCGAGTCATTCCTGCCCTGAAAAGATAAATAACAATTAAAATAATAGAATAAATAAAACTAGAAAGTAATTTAAAGAAACATTGAACCTGTGATTGAAGAAATAACCATAAACAGAAAGGAATCCTAATTCTAAAAATCTAAATCCTAAATCCAAAATCCTAAGAGAGAGGAGAGAGCCTTTCTAGAAAATTACATACATCTAAAACCTAAAATTATGTGAATATGAGTTAATGATTTATGAATGAATGGATTCCCCCACTTTATAGCCTCTAATCTGTGTTTTCTGGGCCGAAAACTGGGTCAGAAACAGCCCAGAAATTGCTGGGGTGAAATCTGCCACATTGATTTTCGTCACTGCGACGCGTCCGTGTAGAGCACGCGTTCGCATCACCCAACTGTACGAACAATATGGAAAATTATATATCAAATCGAAGCCCTGGACGTTAGTTTTCCAATGCAACTGGAACAGCGTCATTTGGATCTCTATAGCTCATGTTATAATCAATTTAATGCGAGAGGGTCAGGCTGACAACTTTGCAGTTCCTTCAATTTCTTGTATTCCTTCCACTTTTGCATGCTTCCTTTCCATCCTCCGAGTCATTCCTGCCCTGAAAAGATAAATAAAAATTAAAATAATAGAATAAATAAAACTAGAAAGTAATTTAAAGGAACACTGAACCTGTGATTGAAGAAATAACCATAAATTGAAAGGAATCCTAATTCTAAAAATCTAAATCCTAAATCCAAAATCCTAAGAGAGAGGAGAGAGCCTCTCTAGAAAATTACATCTAAAACCTAATATTATGTGAATATGAGTTAATAATTTATGAATGAATGGATTTCCCCAATTTATAGCCTCTGATTTGTATTTTCTGGGCCAAAAACTGGGTCAGAAACAGCCCAGAAATCGCTGGGGGCGAAATCTGCCACGCTGATTTTCGGCAGTGCGACGCGTCCGCGTGAAGTACGCGTTCGTGTCATCTAGCTGTACGGCCACTATGGTAAATTATATATCAAATCGAAACCCCGGACGTTAGCTTTCCAACGCAACTGGAACCGCGTCATTTGGACCTCTGTAGCTCATGTTATAATCGATTTAGTACGAGAGGGTTAGGCTGACAGCTTTGCAGTTCCTTCAATTTCTTGTATTCCTTCCACTTTTGCATGCTTCATTTCCATCCTTCGAGTCATTCCTGCCCTGAAAAGATAAATAACAATTAAAATAATAGAATAAATAAAACTAGAAAGTAATTTAAAGGAACATTGAACCTGTGATTGAAGAAATAACCATAAACTGAAAGGAATCCTAATTCTAAAAATCTAAATCCTAAATCCAAAATCCTAAGAGAGAGGAGAGAGTCTCTCTCTTTAGAAAACTACATCTAAAACCTAAAATTATATGAATATGAGTTAATGATTTATGAATGAATGGATTCTCCCACTTTATAGCCTCTAATCTGTATTTTCTGGGCCGAAAACTGGGTCAGAAACAGCCCAGAAATTGCTGGGGGCGAAATCTGCCACGTTGATTTTCGTCACTGCGACGCGTCCGTGTAGAGCACACGTTCGCGTCACTTAACCGTACAGACAATATGGCAAATTATATATGAAATCGAACCGCGTCATTTGGATCTCTATAGCTTAAGTTATAATCAATTTAGTGCGAGAGGGTCAGGCTGACAACTTTGCAGTTCCTTCAATTTCTTGTATTCCTTCCACTTTTGCATGCTTCCTTTCCATCTTCCGAGTCATTCCTGCCCTGAAAAGATAAATAAAAATTAAAATAATAGAATAAATAAAACTAGAAAGTAATTTAAAGGAACATTGAACCTGTGATTGAAGAAATAACCATAAACTGAAAGGAATCCTAATTCTAAAAATCTAAATCCTAAATCCTAAATCCTAAGAGAGAGGAGAGAGCCTCTCTCTAGAAAATTACATCTAAAACCTAAAATTATGTGAATATGAGTTAATTATTTATGAATGAATGGATTCCCCCACTTTATATCCTCTAATCTGTGTTTTTTGGGCTGAAACCTGGGTCAGAAACAGCCCAGAAATCGCTGGGGGCGAAATCTGCCACGCTGATATTCGTCAGTGCGACGTGTCTACGTTGAGCACGTGTTTGCGTCACCTATATGTATGGATACTATTGCAAATTATATATGAAATCGAAGCCTTGGACGTTAGCTTTCTAACTCAACTGGAACCGCGTCATTTAGACCTCTGTAGCTCAAGTTATAATCGATTTAGTACGAGAGGGTCAGGCTGACAGCTTTACAGTTCCTTCAATTTCTTGTATTCCTTCCACTTTTGCATGCTTCCTTTCCATCCTCCGAGTCATTCCTGCCCTGTAATCTCTGAAATCAATTAACGCACATATCATGGCATCGAATGGTAATAAGAGAAGATTAATATTAGCAAATATATGGCTGAAAGAACTAAAGATTGATGGTTTAGAAGTTATAGTAAACTCTCGTTGCAAGTATAGTTACTAAACCAAGCAATCAACCTTTCTTACAAACGTTTTGGTTGTCACAAGTAATAAACCCCTAAATAAATTGATAACCGAGTATTTAAACCTCGGGTCGTCTTCTCAAGGAATTGCAGGGAGGTATGTTCTTATTATTGGTTATGAGTCTTGTAAATTGGGGGTTTTGAAAGTAAGGAAGCAGTATGTTGAATGATAATAAGAATAAAATAAATAACTATAAAATAGACTCTTGGCAAGGTATGAAAACTGGAAATCCTATCCTGGTTATCCTTGTCAATTGTAATGAGAATTGGATTTTTCTCCCACTTTGTTAACCTCTAACTATGAAGGTAAGTTAAGTGGATGAATTAATTTTTATTCCTCAGGTCCTAGTATTTCCTTGGGAAAAGTCAGAGTTATTGAAACTCGAATTAATTCTTGAAGAATTCCAATTTTCAATCAACAATGAGTTTGATAACTCAAGAGTCACCAATTATTTAACCAAAGCCAAAAGGGAAAATATCTAAATTAAATTAAAAGTATTGAAATACCTTAAATTGTATTGAATCAAATTAAACATAAGAATCCATAAGCCAAATTGAAAAGATAAATAACAATTAAAGGAATAGAATAAATAAAACTAGAAAGTAATTTAAAGGAACATTGAACCTGTGGTGAAGAAGAAATAATCTTAAATCCTAAAACTAAATCCTAAGAGAGAGGAGAGAACCTCTCTCTCTAAAAACTACATCTAAATTATGAAAAGTGAAGTATGAGAGCATGTTTATGAATGGATGCATTCCCCCACTTTGTAGCCTCTAATATGTGTTTTATGGGCCGCAAACTGGGTCTGAAACAGCCCAGAATTCGCTGGTTGCGAATTCAAACACGCAAATTTTTCGTCACTGCGACGCGGCCGTGTGGAGCACGCGTTCGCATCGCCTAGCGTCAGGGAAACTATGGCATATTATATATCAAATCGAAGCCCCAGACGTTAGCTTTCCAAAGCAACTGGAATCGCGTCGTTTGGACCTCTGTAGCTAAAGTTATAGCCGTTTGAGTGCGAAGAGGTTAGGTTGGACAGCTTAGCAATTTCTCCAACTTTTTGTATTCCTTCCACTTTTACATGCTTCCTTTCCATCCTCTGAGCCATTCCTGTCCTGTAATCTCTGAAATCACTTAACACACATATCAAGGCATCTAATGGTAATAAGAGAGGATTAAACATACGAAACCTAAGGCCAAAGAAGCATGTTTTCAATTAAAGCACATAATTAGGAAGGTAAATGTGAAACTATGCAAATAGTATGAATAAGTGGGTAAAGAATTGATAAAAACCACTCAATTGAGCACAAGATAAACCATAAAATAGTGGTTTATCAATGGCCAAAGAAGCATATTTTCAATCATAGCACAAAATCAGAAAGGAGAATGTAAAACATGCATTTTGTATGAACAAGTGTATGAAAGATTGATAAAATCCACTCAATTGAGCACAAGATAAACCATAAAATAGTGGTTTATCAGTAGCGCTCCCTTTTGCCAACTTTTTTGTGCCTCCAAGCCAAGCAAAGCATGCATACCAAAGGCTAACCAAGGCAGTGTTCACAATTTGAATGTAGCGTTCAAAGAGTGAACGCTATGCTATGGGCAAGGAGCAATGCACACAAGGGGAGCCAAGAGCAAGGGTAGCGTTCACTACACCAAACGGCCCCTGGGAGCTGACCCATGCCTTCAACTCAATTGAACCAAGGCCAACCGGACCCATCTCTCTTCAAATCCAAAAACCAAAAGGCCCACTCCAAGCTTTGAAGACCAAAATAGAAAGTGTATAAATAGGAGTTAATTCAATTTGTAAAATGACCTTTAGCTCATTTTTAGTTTTCACCTTTGAATTTTCATTTGGGGAATTTGGGAATTGGATTTAGTTTTCTTTTTGTTTTCATTTTCTTTTCTTCTGCAACTTCTGCTATTTGTTCTTGGAATTTGAATTGAGATTGAAGAGCTCCATTGATTCTAAATCTGAGAATCATCTTTCACTTTCCTTCTCAATTGTTCTAAGAATTGGATCTAAGTTTAATTTTCTGTTTTCATTTTCTTCTTCTGCAACTTATACTTTGGGGTTTTTGAATTGAGATTTAAGAATTCCATTGAATCTGGATCTGAGAATCATCTTTGCTTTTCTTTCATATAGTCTTGGGGATTAGAGAATTGGATCTAAGTTTCATTTACTGTTTTCTTTTTCATTTCTTCTGCAATTACTTTTCTGCTTGATCAAGAGAGCAATTGAGATCTAGATCTACTTTCTAATCTCATTTCTCCTCTTCGATCTTCAATTTCTCTTTAAGAATTTCATAATTGAATCAAGTCTTCTTACTGTTTGTTTCTTCAAGCAATTTTCCTTTCTGTTTTGCTACTGAATTGAATCCCTTCATCTAATAGCTTTCTGATTTGCTTTAATTTACATTTCCTAGTTTAATTCTGAATCCCAGTACCCAAATCCCTGTGTTCTTCAAGCAATTTACATTTCTCAGCAATTTAGATTCAGCAATTTACATTTCTTACACTTTAAGTTTCTGCAATTTACTTTTTTTGCAATTTAAGTTTCAACTCTTTTACTTTCTTGCTCTTTAAGTTACTGCAATTTCTCTCTTCTGCACTTTACTTTTCTACTCAATTTACCTTCTGCACTTTTATTTACTTACAATTTAGCTTCTGTCAATCAAAATCACTCAAATAATCAAATATTCGCTCAACTAAATTCATCACCTAACTAAAATTGCTCAATCCATCAATCCCTGTGGGATCGATCTCACTCTTGTGATTAATTACTACTTGATGTGACCCGGTACACTTGCCAGTGAGTTTGTGTGGAATCATTTTTCCACCCATCAGAGGGTTGTGGGAGTAAGGATGTTGGAGTTGTGGTGGTTCAACAGGTGTTCGTTCAGAATGGTCACAAGGGTATTCATAAGGAGGATATGGATTTGGATCATATGGAGATATTTGATGGAAGTGGGATGCGATTTGAGAGTATTGTAGTTAATAGAAATGTTGAGAGTGGCGGTCATATGAATATGGTGGTTGAAGTTTACAATCAAAGCAATGGCCACTATAGTCATTAGGTTAGTATGCACCATAGGGAGGATTATAATAATAGCGGGGTGGAGGTGGAGATTGCCATGAAGATTGTCCATATGCCTGAGGCTCCTCCCTCAATTGGTAATTCCTTCCTTGGTGAAAACTGCCATTAAAATTGCCGTTTCCTACAATATTTTCACAACCATACCCAAAACCATAAGGATGAGAATTAATAAGAAAAAGAAAAAATCAAAACAAAGAAGATCAAAATGTAAAGAAAAAAAATAAACTCCTAACCACAAGCAAAACCTAAGAAATGACCAAAAAGTAAGCTATTCACAATATTCACATATTCACAATTGCCAATAATATAACACTATTGCAACTCCCCGACAACAGCGCCAAAAACATGACACGTGCCAATCGTCGGTTTAAAATTCTTTATAAAAAGAGAATCTTCGTTGGTAGTATAGATCCAAACCAATAATGGACACGTATCAAAGATTAAAAGGTTGTCACAATACAGACCAAAATAAATCAGGAGTAGTATCCCAAGTCGTTCTCCCTAAGAATTGCAATCGAATGCTCAATTATTGGCTTTGGGGGAAATTGAGGGGTTTGGATTGCAAATAACAAGAAATTAAATTGCAAGAAAGAAAAACTAACAAATGCTAAAAAGGATTCTTGGCTAGGATTGAGAATCAAGAAGTTCTATCCTTGTCATTAATTTAAACATAACAATCATCAAGAGTAATCCTATTACGTTATTTCCAACATCGGGAGAAGGTTAAATAGGCATAATTGATTTCAATCCACAAATCATAACCACTTTACTAAGTGGACTATTGCAATGGACTATTGCAATGGTATTATGTTATTGGCTATTGTACATATGTTGATATTGTGAATATGTTTTTTTGTTAGTTTTTGCTTGCTTTAGAGTTAGTTTTTATTAGTTCTTATTAGTATTTGTTTTTATTTTCTCTTGTCACTATGAATTCTCATCACTTTGGCCATGAGTTTGGCTACAATTATGTTGTAGGGAATGAAAGCTTCAATGAGGAACCACATTATGGGAATGGATATCAATTTAGGGAGGAGCCACATGTTTATGGTCAACCTTCATGGCAACAACCTCCTCCAATCTCTCATGGCTACAATCTACCCCATAATGTACATAATCATGAACCAATCCCTCAACATTATTGTCAAGCTCACTCACAAGCCTCATACCACCATTCACCTCCATATGATCCCAACCCATATCCACCATACCAACCACCATATGAACCATACCTAGAACCACCACCATTCTGACACCAATACTCCCAAGAACCACCATTTTCTTATGCACCACCTCAAGACTTTCATCAATTGAACCACCTTCCAACTATGGCACTGTTCCTCCAAATAATAAACTCTCTCTTCCACCACCTCCTTCAATGGATAAAGCTCTCCATGCCTTCATGCTAGAACAACGAAGAGAAATTAGCTCTTATATCCAAAGGCAAGAGGAGAGGCAAAAGGAGCAAAAGGAGCTAAAGAAGCTAGAAGTCATGGTTGCCACCATGGCGGAAGACATTGACAACATGGCCTCCCACCTAAGCTTATACGATCAAGACACTCCCATTGTTGAATGTGGAGAAGCAAGCAAAGAGCATAGTGAGGGAGTAAATTTGGAGCTTTAAGGGGAAGAAGAGGAGTTGAGACAAGAAGTGCAACAAAAGGAGGAAGCCGAGATTGTTGAACAAGAGGAAGGAGTGGTTGATGATTTAAGAGATGTTGAGTGCAAAGAGGAATCTCAAGTTGAAGAGCCTTCTTCCATGGAGTTTGAAAGTGATGTCAAGGAGGATAGTGCACAACCTCCAAGGCATATTGAGAGTGAAGAATTGGAAGAAATAGGGCAAGCACCAAGTTCTCCTATCTATGATGATTTTGCATCAACATGTAATCCTCTTGAGCTTGATGGATCCTTCCCCCATTGAACTTGGAATTGATATTGAGGTAGATTTCATTCAACCTCCAATTTATGATTTGAGTGATAGGGAAGAGATTAAAGCGATTGGTGAAGAAGAATGTAAACTTGAGGAAGCTTGGCAAGAGGCCGATCTTGAAGAAACTTGCCAAGTGTTTGACAAAATGCTTGGTTGGATGTTGATGAGCGGATAATTTATACGCTTTTTGGCATTGTTTTTACATAGTTTTCAGTATGATTTAGTTAGTTTTTAGTATATTTTTATTAGTTTTTAATTAAAATTCATATTTCTGGACTTTACTATGAGTTTGTGTGTTTTTCTGTATTTTTAGGTAATTTCTGGCTGAAATTGAGGGACTTGAGCAAAAATCAGATTCAGAGGTTGAAGAAGGACTGCAGATGCTGTTGGATTCTGACCTCCCTGCACTCAAAGTAGATTTTCTGGAGCTACAGAACTCCAAATGGCACGCTTATAATTGCGTTGGAAAGTAGACATCTGGGGCTTTCCAGCAATATATAATAGTTCATGCTTTGAATAAGGATTGACGATGTAAACTGGCGTTCAACGCTAGTTCCATGCTACATTCTGGAGTCAAACGCCAGAAACAGGTTGCAAAGTGGAGTTCAATGCCAGAAACAGGCTACAAACTAGCGTTCAACTCCAAGAGAAGCCTCTACACGTGTAAAGCTCAATGCTCAGCCCAAGCACACACCAAGTGGGCTCCAGAAGTGGATTTTTACATCATTTACTCAATTCTGCAAACCCTAGTAACTAGTTTAGTATAAATAGGACTTTTTACTATTGTATTAGACATCTTGAGACGTTTAGTTCTTAGATCATGAGGGCTGGCCATTCGGCCATGCCTGAACCTTTCAGTTATGTATTTTTCAACGGTAGAGTTTCTACACACCATAGATTAAGGTGTGGAGCTCTGCTGTTCCTCAAAGATTAATGCAAAGTACTACTGTTTTTCTATTCAATTCAACTTATTCCGCTTCTAAGATATTCATTCGCACTTCAATATGATGGATGTGATGATTGTGACAGTCATCATCATTCTCAACTTATGAACGCATGCCTGACAACCACTTCCGTTCTACCTTAGATTGAATGGATATCTCTTGGATATCTAATACAGGGGACCGAGTCTGAGTTATTAGTGTCTTCGTGGTATAAGTTAGAACCCATGGATGGCCATTCCTGAGATCCCGAAAGTCTAAACCTTGTCTGTGGTATTCCGAGTAGGATCTGGGAAGGGATGGCTATGACGAGCTTCAAACTCGCGAGTGCTGGGCGTAGTGACAGACGCAAAAGGATCAATGGATCCTATTCCAGTATGATCGAGAACCGACAGATGATTAGCCATGCAGTGACAGTGCATTGGAACATTTTCACAGAGAGGATGGGATGTAGCCATTGACAACGGTGATGCCCTACATAAAGCTTGCCATGGAAAGGAGTAGGATTGATTGGATGAAGACAGTAGGAAAGCAGAGATCAAAGGAACGAAAGCATCTCTATACGCTTATCTGAAATTCTCACCAATGAATTACATAAGTACCACTATCCTATTTTATATTTTATTTATTTTCATCCACTATAATTTCTTAATACAATTTAATCCACCTGAATGAGATTTACAAGGTGACCATAGCTTGCTTCAAGCCGACAATCTCTGTGGGATCGACCCTTACTCACGTAAGGTTTATTACTTGGACGACCCAGTGCACTTGCTGGTTAGTTGTACGAAGTTGTGAAACATATATAAGATCATGAACGTGCGTATTGAGTTTTTAGCGCCATTACCAAGGAATGGAATGATCACGATTTCGCACACCAAGTTTTTGGCGCCGTTGCCGGGGATTATTCGAGTTTGGACAACTGACGGTTCATCTTGTTGCTCAGATTAGGTAACTTTCTTTTCGTTTTCTTTTCAAAAAAAAAAAATTATTTCTTCTTTTTCGTTTTTCCCAAAATAATTTTTGAAAAAAACCAAAAATATTTTACAAAATCATGAAATCAAAAATATTTTTTGTGTTTCTTATTTGAGTCTAGAGTCAAGTTTTAAGTTTGGTGTCAACTGCATCTTTTTAATTTTCCAAAAATTTATTTTCGAAAATTTCATGCATTACATTCTTCATGATCTTCAAGTTGTTCTTGGCCAGTCTTCTTGTTCGATCTTCATATTTTCTTGTTTTGTGTCTTTTCTTGTTTTTCATATGCATTTTCAATTTGTTAATGTCTACAGAATAAAAATTTTTAAGTTTGGTGTCTGGCATATTTTCTTTTCTTGAAAAATTTTCAAAAATAAGTTCTTGGTGTTTATCTTAACATTCAAAGTGTTCTTGGTGTTCATATTGACATTCATAGTGTTCTTTCATGCATCACATGTTTTGATCCAAAATTTTCATGCATTGAGTCAATTTTGTGTTTTTCTCTTTCATCATTAAAAATTCAAAAATAAAAAAAATATCTTTCCCTTTTTCACTCATAAATTTTCAAAAATTTGAGTTGACTTTTTCAAAACTTTTTAAAATTTAGTTTTTTCTTATGAGTCAAATCAAATTTTCAATTTGAAAATCCTATCTTTTTCAAAATCTTTGTCAAAACTCAAATCTTTTTCATTTTTTTCTTATTTATTTTCGAAAATTATAAAAATATTTTTCAAAAATATTTTTCTTAATTCTATCTCATAATTTTCGAAAATATTACTAACAATTAATGTGATTGATTCAAAAATATTAAGTTGTTACTTGCCTAGTAAAAAAGGTTCAATCTTTAAATTTTAAAATCATATCTTTTTGTTTCTTGTTAGTCAAGTAATCAACTTTAGCTTTAAATATCAAATCTTTTTAAATTTCTTTTTAAAATCTTTTTCAAATTCAATTTCAAAATCTTTTCTAACTTCTTTCCTAACCTCTTATCTTTTTAAAATAAATTTTAAATCTTTTTCAATCAATCTTATCTTTTTGTTTCAATGCACCTAATTCCAATTTACATGGAAGAAGCATCTCCATCCCTGCCATTGGAGCAAACAACTTTGAGCTTAAACCTCAATTAGTTTCTCTGATGCAACAGAACTGTAAGTTTTATGGACTTCCATCCGAAGATCCTTTTCAGTTTTTAACTGAATTCTTGCAGATCTGTGATACTGTTAAGACTAATGGGGTTGATCCCGAGGTCTACAGGCTTATGCTTTTTCCGTTTGCTGTGAGAGACAGAGCTAGAGTGTGGTTGGACTCTCAACCCAAAGATAGCCTGAACTCTTGGGATAAGCTGGTCACAGCTTTCTTAGCCAAGTTCTTTCCTCCTTAAAAGCTGAGTAAGCTTAGAGTGGATGTTCAAACCTTCAGACAGAAAGAAGATGAATCCCTCTATGAAGCTTGGGAGAGATATAAGCAACTGACCAAAAAGTGTCCTTCTGACATGCTTTCAGAATGGACTATCTTGGATATATTCTATGATGGTCTGTCTGAATTAGCTAAGATGTCATTGGATACTTCTGCAGGTGGATCCATTCACCTAAAGAAAACACCTGCAGAAGCTCACGAACTCATTGACATGGTTGCTAACAACCAGTTCATGTACACTTCTGAGAGGAATCCTGTGAGTAATGGGACGCCTCAGAAGAATGGAGTTCTTGAAATTGATACTCTGAATGCCATACTGGCTCAGAACAAAATATTGACTCAGCAAGTCAATATAATTTCTCAAAGTCTGAATGGAATGCAAGCTACATCCAACAGTACTCAAGAGGCATCTTCTGAGAAAGAAGCTTATGATACTGAGAACCCTGCAATAGCAGACGTGAATTACATGGGTGAACCCTATGGAAACACCTATAATCCCTCATGGAGAAATCACCCAAATCTCTCATGGAAGGATCAACAAAAGCCTCAACAAGGCTTTAATAATGATGGAAGAAACAGGTTTAGTAATAGCAAGCCTTTTCCATCATCCACTCAGCAACAGACAGAGAATTTTGAGCAGAATCCATTTAGCTTATCAAATTTAGTCTATGATCTATCTAAGGCCACTGTGAGTTTCATGAATGAAACAAGGTCTTCCATTAGAAATTTGGAAGCACAAGTGGGCCAGCTGAGTAAAAGAGTCACTGAAACCCCTCCTAGTACTCTCCCAAGCAATACAGAAGAAAATCCAAAAGGAGAGTGCAAGGCCATTGATTTAGCCATCATGGCCGAACCCACAGGAGAGGAGGAGGACGTAAATTCCAGTGAGGAAGACCTTCTAGGACGTCCAGTAATCAATAAGGAGTTTCCCTCTGAGGAACCAAAGGAATCTGAGGCTCATCTAGAGACCATAGAGATTCCATTAAACCTCATTATGCCATTCATGAGCTCTGATGAATATTCTTCTTCTGAAGAGAATGAGGATGTTACTGAAGAGCAAGTTGCCAAGTGCCTTGGTGCTATCATGAAGCTGAATGCCAAATTATTTGGTAATGAGACTTGGGAAGATGAACCTCCCTTGCTCACCAATGAACTGAGTGATCTGGATCAACTGAGATTACCTCAGAAGAAACATGATCCTGGAAAGTTCTTAATACCTTGTACCATAGGCACCATGACCTTTGAGAAGGCTCTATGTGACCTTGGGTCAGGGATAAATCTCATGCCACTCTCTGTAATAGAGAAACTGGGAATCCTTGAGGTACAGGTTGCCAATTTCTCATTAGAGATGGCAGACAAATCTATGAAAATGGCTTATGGACTAGTAGAGGACGTGTTAGTAAAGGTTGAAGGCCTTTACATCCCTACTGATTTCATAATCCTAGACACTGGGAAGGATGAAGATGAATCCATCATCCTTGGAAGACCCTTTCTAGCCACAGCAAGAGCTGTGATTGATGTAGACAGAGGAGAATTGATCCTTCAACTGAATAAGGACAACCTTGTGTTTAAAACTCAAGAATCTCCTTCTGTAACTATGGAGAGGAAGCATTAAAAGCTTCTCTCAGTACAGAGTCAAACAAAGCCCCCACAATCAAACTCTAAGTTTGGTGTTGGGAGGCCTCAGCCAAACTCTAAGTTTGGTGTTGAATCCCCACATCCAAACTCTAAGTTTGGTGTTGGGAATCTATAAAATTGACCTGATCACCTGTGTGGCTTAGTGAGAGCCCACTGTCAAGCTATTGACATTAAAGAAGCGCTTGTTGGGAGGCAACCCAATTTTTATTTATCTAATTTTATTTTTATCTTTATTGTTCTTTCATGTTTTATTAGGTTCATGATCATGTGGAGTCACAAAATAAATACAAAAATTCAAAAAACAGAATCAAAAATAGCAGAAGAAAAATCACACCCTGGAGGAAGGACTTTCTGGCGTTTAAACGCCAGTAAGGAGCATCTGGTTGGCGTTCAACGCCAGAACAGAGCATGAATCTGGCGTTGAACGCCCAGAACAAGCAACATCCTGGCGTTTAAACGCCAGGAATACACCTTGAGAAGAGCTGGCGCTGAACGCTAGAAACAAGCATGAAGCTGGCATTCAACGCCAGAAACATGCTGCACATGGGCGTTGAACGCCCAGAATAAGCATCACTTCTGCGTTTAAATGCCAGAAATGCATGCAAAGGCATTTTTCATGCCTAATTGGTGCAGGGATGTAAATCCTTGACACCTCAAGATCTGTGGACCCTACAGAATCATCTCAGGATCTGTGGACCCCACAGGATCCCCATATACCTCCACTCACCTTCCCTCCTCATAATCCTATATCACCCTTTCCCAAGAACCCTTCACCAATCACCTCAATCTCTCATCCCTTCTGTTTTCCATTCACCACTCACATTCATACACCCCACCTACCTTCAAAATTCAAAATCTCTTTCCCACCCAATCCCACCCATATAGTCGAATACACACATCCCTCCATCTCCTCCATATATCTTCTTCTTCTTCTATTCTTTCTTCTTTTGCTCGAGGGCGAGCAACATTCTAAGTTTGGTGTGGTAAAAGCATAGCTTTTTTTATTTTTCCATAACCATTGATGGCACCTAAGGCCAGAGAAACCTCTAAAAAGAGGAAAGGGAAGACAAAAGTTCCACCTTCGAGTCATAGGAGATGGAGAGATTCATCTCAAGGGTCTATAACTCAGTGATAGAACATTTCACTACAAATCAAGAGATCCCTGAGATACCTTAGGGGATACATTTTCCTCCACACAATTATTGGGAGCAACTAAGAGTGGAACATCAAGAGCACTCCATCATCCTTCATGAAATTAGAGAAGATCAAAGAGCTATGAGGGAGGAGCAAGAAAGACAAGGAAGAGACATAGAGGAGCTCAAAAGCACCATTGGTTCTTCAAGAAGAGGAAGACGCCACCCTCACTAAGGTGGACTCATTCCTTAATCTCCTTGTTTATTTATTTTCCTGTTTTTCGATTTTTATGCTTTATGTTTGTTTATGTTTTTGTCTTCATGATCATTAGTGTCTAAGTGTCTATGCCTTAAAGTTATGAATGTCCCATGAATCCATCACCTCTCTTAAATGAAAACTGTTTTAATTACAAAAGAACAAGAAGTATAGGGTTTCAAATTCATCCTTGAAACTAGTTTAATTATTTTGATGTGGTGACAATACTTTTTGTTTTCTGAATGAATGCTTGAACAGTGCATATGTCTTTTGAATTTGATGTTTAAGAATGTTAAATATGTTGGCTCTTGAATGAATGATGACAAGGAGACATGTTATTTGATAATCTGAAAAATCATAAAAATGATTCTTGAAGCAAGAAAAAGTAGTGAATACAAAGCTTGCAGAAAAAAAATGGCGAAAATAAAAGAAAAAGAAAAAAGAAAAAGCAAGCAGAAAAAGCCAAAAGCTCTTAAAACCAAAAGGCAAGAGCAAAAAGCCAGTGACTCTTAAAACCAAAAGGCAAAGGTAATAAAAAGGATCCAAGGCTTTGAGCATCAGTGGATAGGAAGGCCTAAAGGAATAAAATCCTGGCCTAAGCGGCTAAACCAAGTTGTCCCTAACCATGTGCTTGTGGCGTGAAGGTGTCAAGTGAAAACTTGAGACTGAGCGGTTAAAGTCAAGGTCCAAAGCAAAAGAAGAGTGTGCTTAAGAACCCTGGACACCTCTAATTGGGGACTTTAGCAAAGCTGAGTCACAATCTAAAAAGGTTCACCCAATTATGTGTCTGTGGCATTTATGTATCCGGTGGTAATACTGGAAAACAAAGTGCTTAAGGCCACGACCAAGACTCATAAAGTAGCTGTGTTCAAGAATCAACATACTGAACTAGGAGAATCAATAACACTATCTGAATTCTGAGTTCCTATAGATGCCAATATTCTGAACTTCAATGGAGGAAGTGAGATGCCAAAACTATTCAAGAGGCAAAAAGCTACTAGTCCCGCTCATTTAATTGGAGCTAAGTTTCATTGATAGTTTGGACTTTACAGTATGTTCTCTTCTTTTTATCCTATTTTATTTTTAGTTTCTTGGGGACAAGCAACAATTTAAGTTTGGTGTTGTGATGAGTGGATAATTTATACGCTTTTTGGCATTGTTTTTATATAGTTTTCAGTATGATTTAGTTAGTTTTTAGTATATTTTTATTAGTTTTTAATTAAAATTCACATTTCTGGACTTTACTATGAGTTTGTGTGTTTTTCTGTGATTTCAGGTAATTTCTGGCTGAAATTGAGGGACTTGAGCAAAAATCAGATTCAGAGGTTGAAGAAGGACTGCAGATGCTGTTGGATTCTGACCTCCCTGCACTCAAAGTGGATTTTTTGGGGCTACAGAACTCCAAATGGCGTGCTTCCAATTGCGTTGGAAATTAGACATCCAGGGCTTTCCAGCAATATATAATAGTTCATGCTTTGAATAAGGATTGATGACTTAAACTGGCGTTCAATGCCAGTTCCATGCTGCATTCTGGAGTCATACTCCAGAAACAGGTTGCAAAGTGGAGTTCAACGCCAGAAACAGGCTACAAAATGGCGTTCAACTCCAAGAGAAGCCTCTACACGTGTAAAGCTCAATGCTCAGCCCAAGCACACACCAAGTGGGCCCCGGAAGTGGATTTTTACATCATTTACTCAATTCTGCAAACCCTAGTAACTAGTTTAGTATAAATAGGACTTTTTACTATTGTATTAGACATCTTGGGACGTTTAGTTCTTAGATCATGGGGGCTGGCCATTCGGCCATGCCTGAACCTTTCACTTATGTAATTTTCAACGGTAGAGTTTCTACACACCATAGATTAAGGTGTGGAGCTCTGCTGTTCCTCAAAGATTAATGCAAAGTACTACTGTTTTTCTATTCAATTCAACTTATACCGCTTCTAAGATATTCATTCGCACTTCAATATGATGGATGTGATGATCGTGACAGTCATCATCATTCTCAACTTATGAACGCGTGCATGACATAATTTAATCCACCTGAATGAGATTTACAAGGTGACCATAGCTTCCTTCAAGCCGACAATCTCCGTGGGATCGACCCTTACTCACGTAAGGTTTATTACTTGGACGACCCAGTGCACTTGCTAGTTAGTTGTACGAAGTTGTGAAACAGATATAAGATCATGAACATGCGTATTGAGTTTTTAGTGCCGTTACCAAGGAATAGAATGATCACGATTTCGCACACCAGATGTTAGAGTAGCTTTTTGAGCATTCTTGGCTTGGAAAGAGAAATTAGGCAATCTTGAGTCACTAATACCCAACTTGTGTTGGTGATCTAGAGTTGTTAGTTAATATTGTTACCATTGGCGCTAATCTTTAGCTAATTCAATTAGTAAGTTCATTAGGACTTTTGGATTGAGATTAACTAGTCTTATTAGACTTTCTTCGAGTGTTGGAGATGACATTGTACCTTCTCTCGTTGGGGATGACTTAATAGGATAAACTCTTGATAATTATTGTGATATGATTAGTGACTAGGATAGAAAGCCTAGATTCTCAATCCTTGCCATGAATGCCTCTTTTTATTATTTCTTTATTTACTTTATTTACTTTCTTGTCATTTATTTTCTTGCCCTTTCATCAACCCAACCCCTTGGATACCATAACCAATAATATGCATACCTCACTGTAATTACTTGAGAAGACGATCTTGGAACTAATGCTCTCGGTTATTTTTATTGGGTTGGACTCGTAACAACCAAATATTAAACTTTGATTGGGTATTATCTGTTGGTTGGGGACTATACTATCAACGGAATTATTTGTGTGAAAAATTCCTAATCAACGGTTTTGCTCTTTTAAGTTTTTGGTTTCGTTATCGGGGAATTACAATGGTGTTATGTTATTGGCTATTGTATATATGTTGATATTGTAAATATGCTTCTTTGTTAGTTTTTGCTTGCTTTAGGAGTTAGTTTTTATTAGTTCTTATTAGTATTTGTTTTTATTTTCTCTTGTCACTATGAATTCTCATCACTTTGGCTATGAGTTTGGCTACAATTATGTTGTAGGGAATGAAAGCTTCAATGAGGAACCACATTGTGGGAATGGATATCAATTTAGGGAGGAGCCACATGTTTATGGTCAACCTTCATGGAAACAACCTCCTCCAATCTCTCATGGCTACAATCTACCCCATAATGTACATAATCATGAACCAATCCCTCAACATTATTGTCAAGCTCACTCACAAGCCTCATACCACCATTCACCTCCATATGATCCCAACCCATATCCACCATACCAACCACCATATGAACCATACCTAGAACCACCACCATTCTGACACCAATACTCCCAAGAACCACCATTTTCTTATACACCACCTCAAGAATTTCATCAATTGAACCACCTTCCAACTATGGCACTTTTCCTCCAAACAATAAATTCTCTCTTCCACCACCTCCTTCAATGGATAAAGCTCTCCATGCCTTCATACTAGAACAACGAAGAGAAATTAGCTCTTATATCCAAAGGAAAGAGGAGAGGCAAAAGGAGCTAAAGAAGCTAGAAGTCATGGTTGCCACCATGGCGGAAGCCATTGACAACATGGCCTCCCACCTAAGCTTATACGATCAAGACACTCCCATTGTTGAATGTGGAGAAGCAAGCAAAGAGCATAGTGAGGGAGTAAATTTGGAGCTTTAAGGGGAAGAGGAGGAGTTGAGACAAGAAGTGCAACAAGAGGAGGAAGCCGAGATTGTTGATCAAGAGGAAGGAGTGGTTGAAGATTTAAGAGATGTTGAGTGCAAAGAGGAATCTCAAGTTGAAGAGCCTTCTTCTATGGAGTTTGAAAGTGATGTCAAGGAGGATAGTGCACAACCTCCAAGGCATATTGAGAGTGAAGAATTGGAAGAAATAGGGCAAGCACCAAGTTCTCCTATCTATGATGATTCTGCATCAACATGTGATCCTCTTGAGCTTGATGGATCCTTCCCCATTGAACTTGGAATTGATATTGAGGTAGATTTCATTCAACCTCTAATTTATGATTTGAGTGATAGGGAAGAGCTTGAAGCAATTGGTAAAGAAGAATGTAAACTTGAGGAAGCTTGGCAAGAGGTAGAGCTTGAAGAACCTTGCCAAGTGTTTCACAAAATGCTTGGTTGGATGTTAGAGTAGCTTTTTGAGCATTCTTGGCTTGGAAAGAGAAATTAGGCAACCTTGAGTCACTAATACCTAACTTGTGTTGGTGATCTAGAGTTGTTAGTTAATATTGTTACCATTGGCGCTAATCTTTAGCTAATTCAATTAGTAAGTTCATTAGGACTTTTGGATTGAGATTAACTAGTCTTAATAGACTTTCTTCGAGTGTTAGAGATGACATTGTACCTTCTCTCGTTGGGGATGACTTAATAGGATAAACTCTTGATAATTATTGTGATATGATTAGTGACTAGGATAGAAAGCCTAGATTCTCAATCCTTGCCATGAATGCCTCTTTTTATTATTTCTTTATTTACTTTATTTACTTTCTTGTCATTTATTTTCTTGCCCTTTCATCAACCCAACCCTTTGGATATCATAACCAATAATATGCATACCTCACTGTAATTACTTGAGAAGACGATCCTGGAACTAATGCTCTCGGTTATTTTTATTGGGTTGGACTCGTAACAACCAAAAATTAAACTTTGATTGAGTATTATCTGTTGGTTGGGGACTATACTATCAACGGAATTATTTGTGTGAAAAATTCCTAACTAACGATTTTGCTCTTTTAAGTTTTTGGCGCCGTTATCAGGGAATTGCAATGGTGTTATGTTATTGGCTATTGTATATATGTTGATATTGTAAATATGCTTCTTTGTTAGCTTTTGCTTGCTTTAGGAGTTAGTTTTTATTAGTTCTTATTAGTGTTTGTTTTTATTTTCTCTTTTCACTATGATTTCTAACTCTTTTGGCTATGAGTATGGTTACAATTATGTTGTAGGAGATAAAAATTACAATGCCAACATGCTTCAAGAATGGAACAATCAAAGATGGGAAGAGCCTCAAGGATTTGATCACCCTTTTTGGCAATAACCTTCCCAATTGTGCTATGAGCAAGAGCCATTCCAAGATGCATACCAATCCAATAGCTATGGTGGACCTCCTTGTGATTATCAACAACCACCACCCTATGCCTATGAACCCCCTCCACAATATAGCCCTCAACCATCATACTTACAAGCCTCATACCACCAAACACCTCCATATAATCCCAATCCATATCTACCATACCAACCACCTTGTAAGCCATATGAACCATATGTAGAACCACCCCAATTCCACCACCAATACCCTCAAGAACCACCACCTCCATGCCATTATCAAGATGAACCACCTCCCGTGTATGAGAATTTTCAATCACATAATGAATTCCTCTTTCCACCATAACCCTCCATGGAAGAATATCCATATCCATTGGTCCAAGAGCAACATGATCCTACTTATGCTAGCCAAGTGGAATAAGAGCCAATGGATTACTTCAAGGAAGCAATGAATCGCCTTCAAGCAATCATCCGTGAAAAGAAGCAAGTGGAAGCCCAAAGGACGAATGAAGCTATCAAGGCTAACCTTGCCAAAATTAAAGCCAACTTGGACTCATGGGATTTATGCCGTAGACAAAACATTGATAAACCCCATTTGTAGGGTTTATCTTGTATTGATTTTAGGGGATTTTATAACCTTTTACCCACATTTATGCAATGAAATAGCATGGTTTTATGATTGTTTCCTAATTTGTGCTTAAGTGTGAAAACATGCTTTCTAGGTCTTTAATTAGCTAAATTTAATCCACCTTTGATTCCACTGGATGCCTTGATTTGTTTGTTAAGTGATTTCAGGTTGAAAAGGGCTAGAAATGGATCAAAGGAATAGTGAAGAAAGCATGCAAAGTGGAGAACACATGAAAAAAGCCAAAGAATTGGATATGTTCATCCACGCGCACGCGCACGCATGGATCATGAAATGCTGAATGGGCGCGTACGCGCGCTGTACGCGTACGCGCCGGTGGCCGCACGTGATTTTTAAATAGAAAATGTGCCCAGCGATTTCTGAGAGCTGTGGGCCCAATTTGCAACTAACTTTGGCACCAAAATGCATTTAAAGGACTAAGGATTGAAGGGAATCAACACTTAGCATCATTTACACTCATTCGGATTAGTTTTAGTTAGTTTTAGAGAGAGAAGCTCTCACTTCTCTCTAGAATTTGGACTATGTTTAGTTCAATAATCTTATATCTAGGTTTCAATTTATGTTTTCATCTACTTCTACCTTTCAATTCCTTCTT
Source organism: Arachis ipaensis (assembly GCF_000816755.2). Classification (NCBI taxonomy): domain Eukaryota; kingdom Viridiplantae; phylum Streptophyta; class Magnoliopsida; order Fabales; family Fabaceae; genus Arachis; species Arachis ipaensis. The sequence continues at coordinate 58,882,094 of NC_029787.2, read as the reverse complement.
TTTACATCTTGTTCTTCTATTCTTTTGTTGTAATTTCCTTTATGTTGTTTCTATGTTTTGTTGTAGATCTACTCTTGTTCCTTCTTTTTTCTTTCAATTCAAGTTGAGGTAATTCATAATAATTGTGTTTCTTTTGATTGCTTTTGTCAATTCTTTGCAATAATTGTTGTTAGATTTCATTCTTGTTATAGATTTACCATGCTTTCCTTTTTATGCCTTCCAAGTGTTTGATAAAATGCTTGGTTGGATTTTAGAGTAGAATTTTAGTGCTCTTGGCTTGGGAAGGTAACTTAGGAACTCTTGAGTTACTAATGTCCAAGTGATTGACAATTGGGAGCCATTAACGCTAGATCTCACTAATTGATTTGGTGGAGAACTAGGACTTATGGACTTGGATTGACATAACTCATTTGACTTTCCTTTATTAGTTAGAGGATGACTTAATGGGATCGATCCTTGCCAATTCTCATGTTGTGGTTAGTGATTAGGATAGAGATCCTTGTCCACCAAACCTTGCCAAGACCTTTTTGTTATTTGAATTTCATTGTCATTTACTTTTCATGTTTCTTATCAAAAAACCCCAAAACAACTCATAACCAATAACAAGAAACTTTGTTGCAATTCCTAGGAAGAACGACCCGAGTTTCAATACTTCGGTTTATAGATTTTAGGGGTTTGTTACTTGTGACAAACAAATTTTTGTATGAAAAGATTATTGTTGGTTTAGAAACTATATTGCAACGAGCTTTCATTTGTGAAATTCTAAACTGTCAAAAGTCCAATCATCAAAATGGCACCGTTGCCGGGAAATTACAATGGTGTTGTGTTATTGGTTATTGTATATATGTGAATATTGTGAATAGTTTGATTTTTGGATTGCTTGTTAGTTTTTTGTTAGTTTTAGGACTTTGTTTCATTGTTTCTTATTAGCATTTGTTTTTATTTTCTCTTTTCACCAAGAATTCTCACTTTGGCTATGAGTTTGGTTCTCATTATGTTGTAGGAGATGTGAATTTCAATGACAACATGCATCAAGGATGGGATAATCAAGGGTGGGAGGAGCCATATGTATATGATCAATCCTCCTGGCAAGAACCTCCACCAATGCACTATGAAGAAGAGCCATTCTATGATGCATACCAATCCAATGGTTATGGTGAGTTTCCTTGTGACTTCCAAGAACCACCACCATACACCTATGAGCCATATCCTCAACATAGCCATCATCCATACTTACAAGCCCCTTTGTACCAAACACCCCCATATGACCCTAATCCTTATCCACCATTCCAACAACCATATGAGCCATATGAACCACATAGAGAGCCACCACCATTCCAACATCACCACTTTCAAGATCCACCCCCTCCATATTATTACCAAGATGAACCATCTCCAATGTACGAAAATTTTCAACCACAAGATGAATACTACTTTCCACCACAACCTCCCATGGAAGAATACTCATGTCCTTCGATTCAAGAGCCATATGATCCTACTCATGATATCCAAGAGGAACAAGAGTCAAGGGATCATTTCAAGAAAGCCTTGGATCAATTTCAAGCAACCATGGAGTGTGTTGTGCAACAAGTGGAAAGAATGGAAAATATTGAACCACCACAACTCTACCAAGAGGAACCACCTTCCTACTATGAGTCCTTCCCCCAAATTGATGAACCCTTCCATCCACCCCAACCTCCAATGGATGACATCCTTGATGTCCTTGTTCAAGGACAAGAGGAGACGAAAAGGGATGTGCAACAATTCACAGCCGCCTTAGACGAGGTGGTAAACCGGTTAGCGTCCCAATGCTTGAACACTCAAGGAACTCCCATGGCTACATGTAGAGAAACAAATGAAGAGCATAACATGAAGGAGAGATTGGTAGAGAATGATTGAAGTTTCTTTGTATTGAAACAATTGGAGGAAGCTACCATTATTGAGGAAGAGGAAGAAGTGGTTGAAGACTTAGGAGATGCGAAACCACCTTGGGAATCTAGAATTGAAGAAAACCCCTCCAAGATGATTAAATTTGATGCTAAGGAGGAATGTGCACAACCTCCAAGGCATATCCCTTATGAAGACTTGGATGGGATAGAGCAAGAATTGAGTTCCCTTGGAATTGAAGATCAAGCATCAAGTCTTAGTGGTGAAGAATCCTTTGAGCTTGTAGAACCTTCTCCCGGTGGATTTGAAAGCGTTGTGGAGGTAAGTTTCTCTCACCCTCCCTTTTATGATTTGAGTAAGGGAAAAGGCTTAGATAAAATTGTGGAATAAAGGATTGAGATTAAGAGATCTTGTGAGGAGGTGGAGATCCTTAGAAAAAGAAGGATGGGAATTGAATACGCTTTGTCAAGATCCTTAGAAGCCTCTTTACCTAGGTTGTCATCTACTCCTTCACTTGAGTGGGTAAAATTCATTTCTATTAGCTTTATTGTCCCACTTGAGTATGGCTTACTTGAAACGGATGGTCAACTTAAGATACTTTGTGGGATGAAGCGTAAGAGAATGATGTTTCGTGGTTGGCGTTGTAAATCAAGGCTCATTATGGTAGATGCGTCAATGATGGAATATAAAAGTTGGAATAGAGCTCAACTAGATGGGTCTAGGAGGGTTGTTGGTCACTTTATTGAGAATTCACCTTACTCACCACCCGGTTGGACTAATAATGATGATCAACTTCAAGATGGGTCTGAAAATAAAGTGTGGGATCCCGGATCATAAGACGAGGATCAACTTTGGGAGCCCCAAGCTTGTGAAGAACTCCATCAACACTTGGTGCAAGAAAAAAGAAATCTTAGGGCACAATGGAGAACCAAGCATTGGTGGGAGTTCCAAGATGAATTCAAGCACAAGCCACCTTGAGAGGAGCTCCCGATAAGTCCAACTTAAGGACAATAAACAAAAGTGCTAGGTGGGAGACACCCCACCATGGTAACTTCTTTTCATTTTCTCTTTCTGTACATATTGGTAATTAGTTTAATTTCATGTTTTGTTGAGTTTGTTGAGTCTAATTGGTAGTTTAGTATGTTAAATAAGGTTTTATGGTGTTTTGGTAGCTTTTTGGGGGTTTGGAATTCTTGGATTGGTGGAAAAACATAAAAGAAAAAAAATTGAAAAACAGAGCACCATCTGCGCGTATGCGCACTGCGCGCGTATGCGCACTGCGCGCGTATGCGTGCATTAAGCATTTTCGCCTACCCGCGCGCACGCGCTATGTACGCATACGCGCGGATTGAGAAATTCCACCCCCAAGCCAAAAGCCCGAGAGTTGTGCGAACGTTGCGCGCGCATTATGCCTTTGGCACAAAACAACTCGCGCGTACGCGCACATGACGTGTACGCGTCACTCTCGAAATAAGCCATCCGCGCGCACGCGCCATGTACACGTACGCGCCACATCCATTACAAAATCATCCATGCGCGCGCGCGATGCGCACGTACGCGCGGATGTCCTTCCTTCAACACATCTCTTTTCTTCTCCTCTTTCCATTTCTTTCCTTCTCCTTTCTTCTTCCCTTCTCCTACCCCTCATCCAACACTTCCAAACACCATTGATAACCATTTATTTTAGTTAGTTAATTAGTTAGTTAGTTAGTTAGTTAGCTGGTCTTAATTTAGTTTCATTTGATTTTCTCTTTTTAATTGTAAATGTTAGATTGTTAATCTTGTTTACCATTAATTGTTGCTGATTACTAAACAGGATGTTATCTTAACATCATTATGTCTATAATCTTTGTTGGATTCTATTTTTGAGGTTATATTTTGCTACTTGGTTTTGAGTTTTTCATGTTTCACTTTTGTGAATACCAAGTACATGACATTGCTTTCAAGCTTTTAAATCCTTTTGAATTGCATGATTTGGCCACCATGTGATCTGCACCTTATTCTTTGATTAGGCAAGTTCTTGATGGATGATATTGTTCATTTATCTTAATGCATTGTATTTCATGATCATATGTATCCATATGTTTTTAGCTTGAATGCTCTCATGCTTCTTTAATGCTTGTTTTACCTTACAAGTTTACTTAAAGCATCTCAAGTACATTAGGATAAGTGAAGTGCATGCTTCTTTTGTGACATCACTTTTTATGCTAGTGTGTGTTCTAAACCGTGCAATTTAGAATTCACACACTTATTTGTCATTAATGTCACACCAATTCACTCACTCAATTCTAGTGATTAGTACCTCATTCCAACAATGTATGCTTCCTTGATTTTGTATTATCCTACCTTATGGTGTTGTATTCTTGTTTTCCATGATCGATGCACTACAAGCAAAAACGGAAGCGAGACAAAGAACACGCATCAACTGGTTGACTTACCAACTGAAGGTAGCAATTCGGAGAGTCGCCGTACCCCCTTGCTCATCTTTGAATACACCGAGGACGGTGCAAACTTTTAAGTGTGGGGAGGTCGTCCGACCGGTCGGCGATTTTGGGTGACAAGTTTCTAATCCTAACACTTTTGCATTTCATTTTAGGTTTTTTAGGATTTTTACTTGCATTTTCTTATTTTTGCATATTATACATAATAAGCTTAGTCAAAATAATGAAATTTTTCATGGAAATTATCCATAGGGCACCAATTGATTTGAGTGAAAACTTTTCATAGAACTTGCTTGAATTATACATATATTGTGGAACGTGTTTTGAGCTAAGAACACAAGCAAGTGAGATTTGAGCCTAATGGTGTGGTTATATCTTATAACCACTAATTTTTCCTTCTTGTGTGTATTATTCTCTTTCTATGATTGTAATCTTTGATTTGTTTAATTCTATATGTCCAATTATTTTTTGTATTCATGCATTTATATGATTGAGGCAATCGTTTCATTAGCTTACTTACCCAAATAGCCTTACCTTTTATCTTCCATTGTTAGCCAATTTGAGCCTACGATTAACCCACCTTGTTCTTAATTTAGCACATTACAAGCCTTAAAGCGGAAAACAATAAATGTCCTTTATTTGGATCTTTGATTAGCTTAGGCTAGTGAATGTGAGTATCATTCAAGTGTGGGAACCTTGGGACATCGGGTGAATAAAAAGGTAGTTTTGTATTTTTATTGAAATTATTGGGAATTGGGTACATGCTCATGTATTAATTAAATGTAAAACCTTATGCATTGATGTTTTTGTATATATTGCAAGGCAAAAAGAAAGAAAAACAAAAGAAAAAAAAAGAAAAAGAAAAAGAAAAGAAAAGAAAAAAATAGAAAAAAAGAAGAAAAACAATAAAAAGGAGACAAAATGCCCCAAAGCAAAGCGAAGCTCAAGAAAATTAATGCATAAGTATTGTGATCAAGGAAAAAAATGCATGAGTATGTGAAAAAAAAGTGAAAATATGGGTACTTAGGTTAGAACTTAATTGTATAGGATGTCATAGGATAGGTGGGAAGTTTAAGCTTATCAAATATTCAAATTTCAAGCTCACTCAACCATATATGCATACTACCTTGACCCTAGCCCCATTACAACCTAAAGGAAAGACCTTATGATACTCCTGCATGAAATATATGTTGATTGTTAGAAGAAAAACAAATCTTAGAAAGCATGATTAGGGGAGAATTGAGTGAATCAACCCTAAACACTTGAGCAAATAGAGTGCAAACACATCCGGTGAGGGTTTGATGCTAAATTACCTATTTTCACCTATAATAATCATTCTTCATGCAAGTTTTTAAAAATATTTAATAACTCAATTCAATTGTGGATTAGACTAGCTAGTCCTTAGCCCTTATGCTTATATATGCTTCTTGGGAATTGATTTATTTTGACTAAGCAATTGCATTCATGTAGATAGTTGCATATAGGTAGGGTGCATTTAGTTAGATTTCATTGAATAAATGTTGATACCCTTTACTTCCTCTTGGTTTAAGCATGAGGACATGCTTGGTTTAAGTGTGGGGAGGTTGATAAACCCCATTTGTAGGGTTAATCTTGTATTGATTTTAGGGGATTTTATAACCTTTTACCCATATTTATGCAATGAAATAGCATGGTTTCATGATTGTTTCCTAATTTGTGCTTAAGTGTGAAACATGCTTTCTAGGTCTTTAATTAGCTAAATTTAATCCACCTTTGATTCCACTAGATGTCTTGATTTGTTTGTTAAGTGATTTCAGGTTGAAAAGTGTAACGACCCAACTCCCAGTATGCCATGGTCATACAAGAAGCTAAGTGTTACTAACTTATCCCTCTTAATTATTAACTATTATTTACTATATGAGCCTGTTCCTTGTTAGAGCGATGCCAATTTTACAGGTAACTTTTTTTTTATATCGTATCGTTGCGGATAACAAGGTAAAATAAACAAGCATACATTGAGAGTAATAGAAAAGCGGCATAAAGAAACATAGAAACACAACTGATAATATACATCATGTACACTATAACAAAACATGCAGCGTTTACACAAGATCAAGTCAGTTTACATCCTCGTCATCCTACCTAGCTAATATATACACGACACTCCCAGGGCCTGGCCCATACAAAAAGCCACTAAACTGGCACCCAGGCTAGCCTAACCACTATCCTGCTTTATCTCTAACTCAGGATCCTCCTCCTCCTCATCGTCCACAGCTGCAACTATGTCCTCAGATCCACCAGAAACACTGCTGTCACTATGTACAAAATCATTCGCGAGCACAGGTCCGTTCGCGCATATAGGAGCTACCCCACCGTCTGGTAGTGCCGGCTCATCAGGCTGTGGAAAGTCGGGGATCGGCTCAGGGGGAAAATCCCACTCTGGTGGTATTACAGGTACGTAGTCATCAACTAACTCAGGCTCATCAGGAATGATAGGCTCAGGTACCGCCTCATTCAAAGGTTGAGCTGGTATAGGGTGCCCGGGATTATCAGGAAAAGGATGTCCAGGTGCGTCAGGATGTAACCAGGATAAGGAAAAGTCGTAAGGAGCATCGGGGTCAAAATGCGGGCTAGACAGAGGATGTTGAAAAGCTCGATTAGGTAACGCATATCGTCTAATACGAGGCTCCAAACCCATAATAAAGTAACTGTGATGTACCGGATCCTCGTAGACGTAAGGGTCCTCGAACTCATAGAAGATCACGCCCGTCTCCATCTGAGGGGGGAGGAAGGAAGAGAAGGGGTAAGAACTGGGGAGTTCTTAGTAGGGTCGGGGTTATTAGTTATGTTCATTTATTTGATTCCGATTAGTAAATAGTTATTAGAATACAGTAAAGTAGTAAACAGTAGTTAAAATAGATAGGAAAATAGAAAACAGAACACAAACAGAAGAACACAAGGAAATAAAGCACATACATAACACTCAAGCAGACAAACATAAAGAAATAGTTCACTCACAAGAAGGAAAGCAACAAAGAATGATGCGCAGAGAAGAATGACGCATGTCTAGCCCTAGTACAGGCCATGAGCTCATGTGTCGGTTAGCACCTGCATTCCCGACATTTATCCGGTCACGAGTTCACGATTTCCCGAGTACGATCTTCCATTCAAATAAATGCGCATATAATTATTAGCAACTCTATTGAGACAGCCTCTGCTTTCTACTCGCAGGAAATATACTCTTGGGAACGGAAAATTGCTGTAGGTATCCAAGTTTTCCTACAGAAACTCTTGGGTTGCTTAAAGCAAGAGATAATAAATATTATCTCTTAGGTTGCATTCAGCAACGAATAAGCAAACAATATCTCTTGGGTTGCCTCAAGCAACAATTAACCTTTCAATAAGCCTTCTGCTCTTAGTCTCTTTACCCTGCTCTGATTTCTCTGTTTAATCTGTGTATTTAAAGCTTATGTAAATTTCGGTATGAATAGTTAGCATGTCCCAAGTATAGGTTCATTAAGTCTATACTGAAATAATTTAACTTTTCATATAATACCTAACCCTAGTCGCAACTCAAAGACTAACTATGTTGCCCTAGTTTGTTTGCTAGTCTCTGTCTGTTTTTCTGTCATTAAAATCTTACAGACTTTTTCTTCGATTTTTATCTTTTCTTAAACTTTTATCTTCTATTTATCTTTGCCTCACCAATATGTTCTTACCACTCCCTAAGTGTTTTATGAAGGTAATTATGAGATTCTGCACTTAAAGTTGTCTTTCTAAAACTTTTACAGAAAACTGCCTTTTTCGCATTATTTTATTATTTTTATTAAAATATTATTTTTAATTAAATATTATTATTTAATATTTTATTATTATTTATTATTTTAAATTATACAAAATTCACACATCTCAAACACAAATAATCAAGATTAATTTCGAGGCACCCTACCTGATTTTGCTGCCCCTAATTCAGTTAGATTTTCAGGTGGTCCTTAAGCACTTTTTCCTCCTAAATCACATCAAGAAAACACATATTTAAGCATGTTTCCTTGAAACCGAATCAAAAGAGAGATGGTGCAGCCAACTCACCGTGATCCGAGCCTTGATAAGTCATATAATCATGTAGAGAAAGAAGAGAGGATCATTTTGGTCGGATTGGAATTTTGATTTGAGTTTTAGTTCAGCAGAAATCAAGCTTTGAAGATTTAGAACTAAGAACTTTTCTCTCTTTTTCTCTCTACCTATTTTCGGCCACAAAAACTGAAAATGAGCCAGCCTTGGGGGTTTTGGGGGTGTAGGGTGAGTTGTGATTGGTTGGCTTGGAGGTGGATTAAAATAATATTAAAATATCTCAGATGTATAACTACTAAAACTAGGTGTATCGGAACACTTGTGAAAACATCTCTAAAAATTATTTTCTGAGCTACTAGCATAAATGACACTAGTAACATATTTATTATGAGAATAAAACATGTATAATGAGGCCTTAGCATTGCTAAAGTCATCAGAGAGTGCTGGTGCTAAGCTGCACCAGTAATTTGTGAACCCGGTTAAACCGGTTTTCTATTTTTAACTAAAACTGACCAGGTAACCTTATAATATTATTCAAGAAGCTTCTAATACTAATATAATGATAATATCATCCTATTATCTCTCTTCTCTCATAAATCGAGTCCGGTTTGTAAAATTGAGACTATTTACGAAAAACCAAATTAAAATTCCTAACCGATACGGTTCAAAAACTAGGTTCTTCGCGACTGCATCATCGAGCTTGCCTCGGGAAAGGTTCAAACCTAAAGATGACATAATGACAATGATGATTGAAATTCTTGATGATATATCAAAGGTTTTTCCCTTACTGATCTTCCGGAAAAATTCGTACTTTCAGAAAAGATCTCGCGTACTCGAGAATCGGGGTTGTTACATTCTACCCCCCTAATAGAAAATTTTGCCCTCAATATTTCAGTTACCTGAGAATAAATGCGGGTAATCGGCTTTCATTTTATCTTCTAGTTTCCAAGTGTGATCTTCTTCTCCTCTTTGTCCCCAAGCTACTTTGACTAAGCGAACAGTTTTGCCTCTTAGCTGCTTATCACCTCTTTCTACGATCTGAACTGGTGATGCTTGATATGTCAAATCGTTTTGTAACTGTACTGTCTCTGGTTGTAAAATGTGACTCTCGTCGGGAATATATTTCTTAAGTTGCGAGACATGAAAAACATCATGAAGGTTTGACAGATATGGAGGAAGGGCTACTTGATAAGCTACTAGTCCGACTCTTTTAAGTATTTGAAAAGGTCCTATGTATCGAGGGTTAAGCTTTTTAGTCTTAAGGTCGGATCTCGATCTGAAACAATTGACGAAGGTATTCCATGTAATCATAAGATTTCTTGAATATATATCCGTGCCAGCCTTTCTAATGTATAATCAACTCGAATCGGAAGGAAGTGCGCTGACTTCGTCAACCTTCCACAATTACCCAAATGGCATTGTGTCCAGTTGAGGTCCTTGGCAATCCCGTGACAAAATCCATAGTGATCTGCTCCCATTTCCATTGTGGTATTCCTAAGGGTTGCAGGGTTCTAGATGGTTTCTGGTGTTCCACCTTCACCTTCTGGCAGGTTAAACATTTTGAGACATAGTCAGCTACCTCTCTCTTTAAGCCCGGCCACCAAAATATTTGTTTCAAACTTTGATACATGTGTTACTCTAGGATGCATAGAGAATCTACTTTGATGGGCTTCTGCAAGAATCCTTTGCCGCAAATCTCCAGAGCTAGGCACACAAATTCTGTTCTTGTATTTCCAGAGACTGCTACGATCTAGTCTTACAGCTTTTGGTTCCTCTACTTTCATCCGTCTCAGCATCGTCATCATTTCTGAATCCTGTGCTTGTGCTTGCTGAATCCTAATCTTAAAATCTGGTGTTATATGCAATTGGGCCAAACGGACTCCACTTGACGTCTCAGTCATAGCCAACTTAAGGTCCTCAAATTCCGCAAGTAGCTTCTCTTCCTTTATCATCATCCAAGAGATACTCAAATTCTTCCTGCTCAAGGCGTCTGCCACCACGTTCGCTTTTCCTGGGTGATAACTTAACTTAAAATCATAGTCCTTCAGGAACTCCATCCACCTTCGCTGTCGCATATTAAGATCCTTTTGGTCAAAGATATACTTTAAACTTTTGTGGTCAGAGAAAACTTCTAGTTGAGCACCATACAAATAGTGCCTCCAGATCTTCAGAGCAAACACTACTGCAGCCAACTCCAAGTCATGCGTCGGATAATTTCGTTCATGAGGTCTCAGCTGTCGGGAAGCATAAGCCACCACATTTTTGTCTTGCATCAGCACACATCCAAGTCCTTTATGAGAAGCGTCACAGTATACTTCAAAAGGTTTCTGTGGGTCGGGTAGTACTAATACAAGTGCAGTTGTTAACTTTTCCTTAAGCATCTTGAAATTTCTATCACACTCAGCCGTCCAAACGAACGTAACTTCCTTTCGTGTAAGGCTAGTCAGAGGTAAGGCTATCTGAGAAAACCCTTTAATAAACCTCCGGTAATATCCAGCTAGTCCGAGAAAACTCCGAACTTCTGTAACGGTCGTAGGTTGTTCCCATTGCACTACTGCTTCAATTTTTGAAGGATCCACTGCAATTCCTCTCTGTTATATAACGTGTCCCAAAAATGCCACCTTCTCTGTCCAGAACTCGCACTTTGATAGTTTAGCATATAACTTCCGAGTCCTTAGTATCTGCAATACAGTTCATAGATGCTCTTCATGCTCTCTTTCTGTCTTCGAATAGATGAGAATATCGTCTATGAAAACTACTACGAACTGATCAAGGTACGGACGAAAAATACGATTCATGTAATCCATGAAAATCGCAGAAGCATTAGTTAGTCCAAACGACATAACCGTATACTCATAGTGACCATATCGAGTTCTAAATGCAGTCTTTGGTATATCCAACTCTTTCACTCGAATCTGGTGATAGCCTGATCGCAAATCAATCTTCGAGAACACAGTTGCACCTTTCAACTGGTCCATTAAATCATTTATCCGTGGAAGTGGATACTTGTTCTTGATGGTGACTTTATTTAACTGCCGGTAATCCACGCAAAGTCGCATTCCACCATCCTTCTTCTTTACTAGCAATACTGGAGCTCCCCAAGGTGATGCACTGGGACGAATAAATTTCTTTCCAAGTAGCTCATCCAACTGCTTCTTCAACTCTGCAAGTTCCAATGGTGACATCCGGTACGGTGCTATGGAAATCGGTCCGGTTCCAGGTACTAGTTCAATGCTGAATTCTATCTCTCGCTGAGGAGGAAACTCAGGTATGTCGTCCGGGAAAACATCAGGAAATTCCTTCACCACTCGGATTCGTTCTAAGCTTAGTTCACTATCATTCGAGCTAGCCGCTAACAAAACGTACCCCTCACAATCACTCCCGTCTAATGTAACTCTTACAGAATTCAGATATAAAGTATGAGATAGAAATGGTTTAATATCTAAACTATTAGACGGAATAACAGCAGTTTTTTCATAGCAATCAAGGAAAACATGATAGTTAGATAACCAATCTAACCCTAGAATAACTTCTAAACCACATAGAGGCAAATAGATTAGATCATGTATAAAAGTTCTGTTCCTAATAGTGAATGGTACTTGTAGGCACACTAAACTAGTCAAAGCATTTTGGGATGCAGGTGTATGGACAATTAGATCAAAGTTCAACTCAGAGAAATCTAGTCCCAACTGACGAGCAACAGTTAAAGAGATAAAGGAATGCGATGCACCCGAGTCATATAGTACAGTTAGAAATCGATTCTTGACATAACACTAACCTTGGATCAGGGCGTCTGATTGCATAGCATCATCAGCAGTCATAACAAACACTCGACCTTGTTGCTGGGTTTACACTGGATTTCGAACAAACTTTCTTGAGTAGATCTTAGCTGTGTGTCCAGATTCCTCACAAGTAAAACAAGCGTTCGTTCCTTATAGCATCCAAATCTAACATAGCCATAGCCATGGAGATCATAACAGCTATGAGGATAGCTATGCCTCGCATCGATTCGTCGTTCAAAGCTCGATTAAACTATGTCTATTCGCAGTCATTAAGGTCCTATCCGCACCAAACAATCAACATTAAGGTGATCAGTCTTAATATCTCAGGTTAGGTACGAACATTCCCAAAATGAGCACTCATAGACATTCATGCCAAATGTATCTTAAAGATACCCTAACAGCATGAGACACAAAAGCAGAGTATGCAATGAAGCATAGTCAGTCCACTCCCCAGGCTCTATTGGGAATGAACTGCTCTGATACCAACTTGTAACGACCCAACTCCCAGTATGCCATGGTCATACAAGAAGCTAAGTGTTACTAACTTATCCCTCTTAATTATTAACTATTATTTACTATATGAGCCTGTTCCTTGTTAGAGCGATGCCAATTTTACGGGTAGCTTTTTTTTTATATCGTATCGTTGCGGATAACAAGGTAAAATAAACAAGCAACTCAGGATCCTCCTCCTCCTCATCGTCCACAGCTGCAACTATGTCCTCAGATCCACCAGAAACACTGCTGTCACTATGTACAAAACCATTCGCGAGCACAGGTCCGTTCGCGCATATAGGACCTACCCCACTGTCTGGTAGTGCCGGCTCATCAGGCTGTGGAAAGTCGGGGATCGGCTCAGGGGGAAAATCCCACTCTGGTGGTATCACAGGTACGTAGTCATCAACTAACTCAGGCTCATCAGGAATGATAGGCTCAGGTACCGCCTCATTCAAAGGTTGAGCTGGTATAGGGTGCCCGGGATTATCAGGAAAAGGATGTCCAGGTGCGTCAGGATGTAACCAGGATAAGGAAAAGTCATAAGGAGCATTGGGGTCAAAATGCGGGCTAGATAGAGAATGTTGAAAATCTCGATTAGGTAACGCATATCGTCTAATACGAGGCTCCAAACCCATAATGAAGTAACTGTAATGTACCGGATCCTCGTAGACGTAAGGGTCCTCGAACTCATAGAAGATCACGCCCGTCTCCATCTGAGGGGGGAGGAAGGGAGAGAAGGGGTAAGAACTGGGGAGTACTTAGTAGGGTCGAGGTTATTAGTTACGTTCATTTATTTGATTCCGATTAGTAGATAGTTATTAGAATACAGTAAAGTAGTAAACAGTAGTTAAAATAGATAGAAAAACAGAAAACAGAACACAAACAGAAGAACACAAGGAAATAAAGCACAGACATAACACTCAAGCAGACAAACATAAAGAAATAGTTCACACACAAGAAGGAAAGCAACAAAGAATGATGCGCAGACAAGAATGATGCATGTCTAGCCCTAGTACAGGCCATGAGCTCATGTGTCGGTTAGCACCTGCATTCCCGACATTTATCCGGTCACGAGTTCACGATTTCCCGAATACGATCTTCCGTTCAAATAAATGCGCATATAATTATTAGCAGCTCTATTGAGACAGCCTCTGCTTTCTACTCGCAGGAAATATACTCTTGGGAACGGAAAATTGCTGTAGGTATCCAAGTTTCCCTATAGAAACTCTTGGGTTGCGTAAAGCAACAGATAATAAATATTATCTCTTAGGTTGCATTCAGCAACGAATAAACAAACAATATCTCTTGGGTTGCCTCAAGCAACAATTAACCTTTCAATAAGCCTTCTGCTATTAGTCTCTTTATCCTGCTCTGATTTCTCTGTTTAATCTGTGTATTTAAAGCTTATGTAAATTTCGGTATGAATAGTTAGCATGTCCCAAGTATAGGTTCATTAAGTCTATACTAAAACAATTTAATTTTTCATATAATACCTAACCCTAGTTGCAACTTAAAGACTAACTATGTTGCCCTAGTTTGTTTGCTAGTCTCTGTCTGTTTTTCTGTCATTAAAATCTTACAGACTTTTTCTTCGATTTTTATCTTTTCTTAAACTTTTATCTTCTATTTATCTTTGCCTCACCAATATATTCTTACCACTCCCTAAGTATTTTATGAAGGTAATTATGAGATTCTGCACTTAAAGTTGTCTTTCTAAAGCTTTTACAGAAAACTGCCTTTTTCGCATTATTTTATTATTTTTATTAAAATATTATTTTTAATTAAATATTATTATTTATTATTTTATTATTATTTATTATTTTATTAATATATTTTCGAAAATTAACTTTACTTTAACCTTTAACCTTTAAAATTCACTTTTTACCACCCGTAACTTTTAATATTTCTACTTTTACCACCCAAACTTTCAGTAATTACCAAATAACCCCTCAAACACCAAAATAATTACTTCCTTGCCATTTTATGAATCAAAAAGGTGTTCTTTATTGTTCTTCACCACACTCAAAGTGTTCTTCTTGTTCATCATAAATTTTTCAGATTCTTTCTCTGTTTTTACCCGTTTTTCAGTCTTTTCAGCAACCGATTTTTACTATAATTCATAATAAATTAGCAGCCACTAAAACCCCATCTTTTCTACATGATTTCAAAACAAATTGAACCTCAATTTAAGCTTAGGGTTTCGTTTTTCCAGCTGCCCAAGAACATGAACTTTAAAGCTTGAATTTCATCAAATTTCATCAAAATTTCACCAAATTTTCACCAAGAATCAATCATATATGCAACCAATTTTTAGCACAGCCAAATTATACAAAATTCACACATCTCAAACACAAATAATCAAGATTAATTTCGTGGCACCCTGCCTGATTTTGCTGCCCCTAATTCAGTTAGATTTTCAGGTGGTCCTTAAGCACTTTTTCCTCCTAAATCACATCAAGAAAACACATATTTAAGCATGTTTCCTTGAAACCGAATCAAAAGAGAGATGGTTCAGCCAACTCACCTTGATCCCAGCCTTGATAAGTCATATAATCATGTAGAGAAAGAAGAGAGGATCATTTTGGTCAGATTGGAATTTTGATTTGAGTTTTAGTTCAGCAGAAATCAAGCTTTGAAGATTTGGAACTAAGAACTTTTCTCTCTTTTTCTCTCTACCTATTTTTGGCCACAAAGTGAAAATGAGCCAGCCTTGGGGGTTTTGGGGGTGTAGGGTGAGTTGTGATTGGTTGGCTTGGAGGTGGATTAAAATAATATTAAAATATCTCAGATGTATAACTACTAAAACTAGGTGTATCGGAACACTTGTGAAAACATCTCTAAAAATTATTTTCTGAGCTAATAGCATAAATGACACTAGTAACATATTTATTATGAGAATAAAACATGTATAATGAGGCCTTAGCATTGCTAAAGTCATAAGAGAGTGCTGGTGCTAAGCTGCACCAGTAAATTGTTAACCCGGTTAAACCGGTTTTCTATTTTTAACTAAAACTGACCAGGTAACCTTATAATATTATTCAAGAAACTTCTAATACTAATATAATGATAATATCATCCTATTATCTCTCTTCTCTCATAAATCGAGTCCGATTTGTCAAACTGAGACTATTTACGAAAAACCGAATTAAAACTCCTAATCGATACGGTTCAAAAACTAGGTTCTTCGCGACTGCATCATCGAGCTTTCCTCGGGAAAGGTTCAAACCTAAAGATGACATAATGACAATGAGAATTGAGATTCTTGATGATATATCAAAGGTTTTCCCCTTACTGATCTTCCGGAGAAATTTGTACTTTCAGAAAAGATCTCGCGTACTCGAAAATCGGGGTTGTTACAAAAAGGGTTAGGAATGGATCAAAGGAATGGAGAGGAAAGCATGTAAAGTGGAGAACACATGGAAAAAGCCAAAGAATTGGATATGTTCATCCACGCGCACGCGCACGGTACGCGTACGCGTGTATCGTGAAATGCTCAATGGGCGCGCATGCGTGCTGTACGCGTACGCGCCGGTGGCCGCACGTGATTTTTAAATAGAAAACGTGCCCAGCGATTTCTGAGAGCTGTGGGGCCCAATTTGCAACCAACTTTGGTGCCAAAATGCATTTAAAGGACCAAGGATTGAAGGGAATAAACACTTAGCATCATTTACACTCATTAGGATTAGTTTTAGTTAGTTTTAGAGAGAGAAGCTCTCACTTCTCTCTAGAACTAGGATTAGGTTTAGTTCAATAATCTTAGATCTAGGTTTCAATTCATGATTTCATCTACTTCTACCTTTCAATTCCTTGTTTCTACATCTTGTTCTTCTATTATTTTGTTGTAATTTCCTTTATGTTGTTTCTATGTTTTGTTATAGATCTACTCTTGTTATTTCTCTTTTTTTTTTCAATTCAAGTTGAGGTAATTCATAATAATTGTGTTTCTTTTGATTGCTTTTGTTAATTCTTTGCAATAATTGTTGTTAGATTTCATTCTTGTTATAGATTTTCCATGCTTTCCTTTTTATGCCTTCCAAGTATTTGATAAAATGCTTGGTTGGATTTTTGAGTAGAATTTTAGTGCTCTTGGCTTGGGAAGGTAACTTAGGAACTCTTGAGTTACTAATGTCCAAGTGATTGATGATTGGGAGCCATTAACGCTAGATCTCACTAATTGATTTGGTGGAGAACTAGGACTTATGGACTTGGATTGACATAGCTCATTTGACTTTCCTTTATTAGTTAGAGGATGACTTAATGGGGTTGATCCTTGCTAATTCTCATGTTGTGGTTAGTGATTAGGATAGAGATCCTTGACCACCAAACCTTGCCAAGACCTTTTTGTTATTTGAATTTCATTGTCATTTACTTTTCATGTTTCTCATCCAAAAACCCCAAAACAACTCATAACCAATAACAAGACACTTTGTTGCAATTCCTAGTGAGAACGACCCGAGGTTTAATACTTCGGTTTATAGATTTTAGGGGTTTGTTACTTATGACAAACAAATTTTTGTATGAAAGGATTATTGTTGGTTTAGAAACTATATTGCAACGATCTTTCATTTGTGAAAATCTAAACCGTCAAAAGTCCAATCATCAAAATGGGTCGTCCGACCGGTCGGCGATTTTGGGTGACAAGGTTTTAATCCTAACACTTTTGCTTTTCATTTTAGGTTTTTTAGGATTTTTACTTGCATTTTCTTACTTTTGCATATATATACATAATAAGCTTAGTCAAAATAATGAGATTTTTCAAGAAAATTATCCATAGGGCACCAATTGATTTGAGTGAAAACTTTTCATAGAACTTGCTTGAATTATACATATATTGTGGAACGTGTTTTGAGCTAAGAACACAAGCAAGTGAGATTTAAGCCTAATGGTGTGGTTACATCTTATAACCACTAATTTTTCCTTCTTGTGTGCATTATTCTCTTTCTATGATTGTAATCTTTGATTTGTTTAATTCTATATGTCCAATTATTTCTTGTATTCATGCATTATTATGATTGAGGCCATCGTTTCATTAGCTTACTTACCCAAATAGCCTTACCTTTTATCTTCCATTGTTAGCCAATTTGAGCCTACGATTAACCCACCTTGTTCTTAATTTAGCACATTACAAGCCTTAAAGTGGAAAACAATAAATGTCCTTTATTTGGATCTTTGATTAGCTTAGGCTAGTGAATGTGAGTATCATTCAAGTTTGTGAACCTTGGGACATTGGGTGAATAAAAGGGTAGTTTTTTATTTTTATTGAAATTATTGGGAATTGGGTACATGCTCATGTATTGATTAAATGTAAAACTTTATGCATTGATGTTTTTGTATATATCGCAAGGCAAAAAGAAAGAAAAATAGGAAAAACAAAAAAAAAAAGAAAAGAAAAGAAAAAAAAGAAAAAAATCAAAAAAAAGAAGAAAAACAATAAAAAGGGGACAAAATGCCCCAAAGCAAAGCGAAGCTCAATAAAATCATTGCATAAGTGTTGTGATCAAGGAAAAAAATGCATGAGTATATGAAAAAAAAGTGAAAAAATGGGTAGTTAGGTTAGAACTTAATTGTATAGGATGTCATAGGTTAGGTGGGAAGTTTAAGCTTATCAAAGATTCAAATTTCAAGCTCATTCAACCATATATGCATCCTACCTTGACCCTAGCCCCATTACAACCTAAAGGAAAGACCTCATGATACTTGTATGCATGCATGAAATATATGTTGACTGTTAGAAGAAAAACAAATTTTAGAAAGCATGATTAGGGGAGAATTGAGTGAATCAACCCTAAACACATGAGCGAATAGAGTGCAAACACATCCGGTGAGGGTTTGATGCTCAATTACATGTTTTCACCTCTAATAATCATTCTTCATGCAAGTTTGTAAAAATATTTAATAACTCAATTCAATTGTGGATTAGACTAGCTAGTCCTTAGCCCTTATGCTTATATATGCTTCTTGGGAATTGGTTTATTTTGACTAAGCAATTGCATTCATGTAGATAGTTGCATATAGGTAGGGTGCATTTAGTTAGATTTCATTGAATAAATATTGATACCCTTTACTTCCTCTTGGTTTAAGCATGAGGACATGCTTGGTTTAAGTGTAGGGAGGTTGATAAACCCCATTTGTAGGGTTTATCTTGTATTGATTTTAGGGGATTTTATAACCTTTTACCCACATTTATGCAATGAAATAGCATGGTTTCATGATTGTTTCCTAATTTGTGCTTAAGTGTAAAACATGCTTTCTAGGTCTTTAATTAGCTAAATTCAATCCACCTTTGATTCCACTAGATGCCTTGATTTGTTTGTCAAGTGATTTTAGGTTGAAAAGGGCTAGGAATGGATCAAAGGAATGGAGAGAAAAGCATGCAAAGTGGAGAACACATGGAAAAATCCAAAGAATTGGATATGTTCATCCACGCGCACGCGCACGGTACGCACACACGTGGATCGTGAAATGCTCGATAGGCGCGCATGCGTGCTGTACGCGTACACGCAGGTGGCCGCACGTGATTTTTAAATAGAAAACGTGCCTAGCGATTTCTGAGAGCTGTGGGGCCCAATTTGCAACCAACTTTGGTGCCAAAATGCATTTAAAAGACCAAGGATTGAAGGGAATCAACACTTAGCATCATTTACACTCATTAGGATTAGTTTTAGTTAGTTTTAGAGAGAGAAGCTCTCACTTCTCTCTAGAATTAGGATTAAGTTTAGTTCAATAATCTTAGATCTAGGTTTCAATTCATGTTTTCATCTACTTCTACCTTTCAATTCCTTGTTTCTACATCTTGTTCTTCTATTCTTTTGTTGTAATTTCCTTTATGTTGTTTCTATGTTTTGTTGTAGATCTACTCTTGTTCTTTCTCTTTTCTTTCAATTCAAGTTGAGGTAATTCATAATAATTGTATTTCTTTTGATTGCTTTTGTTAATTCTTTGCAATAATTGTTGTTAGATTTCATTCTTGTTATAGATTTACCATGCTTTCCTTTTTATGCCTTCCAAGTATTTGATAAAATGCTTGGTTGGATTTTAGAGTAGAATTTTAGTGCTCTTGGCTTGGGAAGGTAACTTAGGAACTCTTGAGTTACTAATGTCCAAGTGATTGACGATTGGGAGCCATTAACGCTAGATCTCACTAATTGATTTGGTGGAGAACTAGGACTTATGGACTTGGATTGACATAGCTCATTTGACTTTCCTTTATTAGTTAGAGGATGACTTAATGGGGTTGATCCTTGCCAATTCTCATGTTGTGGTTAGTGATTAGGATAGAGATCCTTGACCACCAAACCTTGCCAAGACCTTTTTGTTATTTGAATTTCATTGTCATTTACTTTTCATGTTTCTCATCTAAAAATCCCAAAATAACTCATAACCAATAACAAGACACTTTCTTGCAATTCCTAGGGAGAACAACCCAAGGTTTAATACTTCAGTTTATAGATTTTAGGGGTTTGTTACTTGTGACAAACAAATTTTTGTATGAAAGGATTATTTTTGGTTTAGAAACTATATTGCAACGAGCTTTCATTTGTGAAATTCTAAACCGTCAAAAGTCCGATCATCAAAATGGGTCGTCCGACCGGTCGGCGATTTTGGGTGACAAGTTTCTAATCCTAACACTTTTGCATTTCATTTTAGGTTTTTTAGGATTTTTACTTTCATTTTCTTACTTTTGCATATATATACATAATAAGCTTAGTCAAAATAATGAGATTTTTCAAGGAAATTATCCATAGGGCACCAATTGATTTGAGTGAAAACTTTTCAGAGAACTTGCTTGAACTATACATAGGGTTTGATGCTCAAAACACGTTCCATAATATATGTATAATTCAAGCAAGTTCTATGAAAAGTTTTCACTCAAATCAATTGGTGCCCTATGGATAATTTCCTTGAAAAATCTCATTATTTTGACTAAGCTTATTATAAATATATATGCAAAAATAAGAAAATACAAGTAAAAATCCTAAAAAACCTAAAATGAAATGCAAAACGTATTAGGATTAGAAAGTTGTCACCCAAAATTGCCGACCGGTCGGACGACCCATTTTGATGATTGGACTTTTGACAGTTTAGAATTTCACAAATGAAAGCTCGTTGCAATATAGTTTTTAATCCAACAATAATCCTTTCATACAAAAATTTGTTTGTCACAAGTAACAAACCCCTAAAATCTATAAACCGAAGTATTAAACCTCGGGTCGTTCTCCCTAGGAATTGCAACAAAGTGTCTTGTTATTGGTTATGAGTTGCTTTGGGGTTTTTGGATGAGAAACATGAAAAGTAAATGACAATGAAATTCAAATAACAAAAAGGTCTTGGCAAGGTTTGGTGGTCAAGGATCTCTATCCTAATCACTAAAACCACAACATGAGAATTGGCAAGGATCAACCCCATTAAGTCATCCTCTAACTAATAAAGGAAAGTCAAATGAGCTATGTCAATCCAAGTCCATAAGTCCTAGTTCTCCACCAAATCAATTAGTGAGATCTAGCGTTAATGGCTTCCAATTGTCAATCAATTGGACATTAGTAACTCAAGAGTTCCTAAGTTACCTTCCCAAGCCAAGAGCACTAAAATTCTACTCTAAAATCCAACCAAGCATTTTATCAAACCCTTGGAAGGAATAAAAAGGAAAGCGTGGTAAATCTATAACAAGAATGAAATCTAACAACAATTATTGCAAAGAATTAACAAAAGCAATCAAAAGAAATACAATTATTATGAATTACCTCAACTTGAATTGAAAGAAAAGAGAAGGAACAAGAGTAGATCTACAACAAAACATAGAAACAACATAAAGAAAATTACAACAAAAGAATAGAAGAACAAGATGTAGAAACAAGGAATTGAAAGGTAGAAGTAGATGAAAACATGAATTGAAACCTAGATCTAAGATTATTGAACTAAACCTAATCCTAATTCTAGAGAGAAGTGAGAGCTTCTCTCTCTAAAACTAACTAAAACTAATCCTAATGAGTGTAAATGATGCTAAGTATTGATTCCCTTCAATCCTTGGTCCTTTAAATGCATTTTGGTGCCAAGGTTGGTTGCAAATGTGGCCCCACAGCTCTTAGAAATCGCTGGGCACGTTTTTTATTTAAAAATTACGTGCGGCCACCGGCGCGTATGCGTACAGCGCGCGTGCGCGCCCATTGAGCATTTCACGATCCACGCGTGCGCGTACCGTGCGCGTGCGCGTGGATGAACATATCCAATTCTTTGGCTTTTTCCATGTGTTCTCCACTTTGCATGCTTTCCTCTCCATTCCTTTGATCCATTCCTAGCCCTTTTCAACCTAAAATCACTTAACAAACAAATCAAGGCATCTAGTAGAATCAAAGGTGGATTAAATTTAGCTAATTAAAGACCTAGAAATCATGTTTTCACACTTAAGCACAAATTAGGAAACAATCATGAAACCATGCTATTTCATTGTATAAATGTGGGTAAAAGGTTATAAAATCCCCTAAAATCAATACAAGATAAACCCTACAAATGACTGTGAGAAATCCACCGAAGAGTGGAGCATGAAGGAGATTTTAGAATCCCAATATATGGACAATGAGATGGGGTATGTCTTGCAATAAGTGGAGGAGGAAGAGATCGTTGAAGAAGAAGAAGTGATTGAAGACCTAGGCGAAGTTGAACAAGAGGTGGATTTCAAGCTTGAGAACATTTCGACACCAAGTGATGTTGATGATTTTGTGGAAGTTGTTGAACCTTCTTCCGTTGAACTTGAAGATGATATTAAGGAGGATAATGCACAAACTCCAAGACATAGTATGAATGATGAAATATTGGAAGAGATTGATTAAGAGGCAAGCTCCACCAATGAAGAATGTGTAGAAGAAGTTGGTGAGCAGGGAATTGAAATTTAGGAAGCTTGTCAAGAGGTGGAGGTAATCAAAGAAGAGCCCAAGGGAGTGGAACTTACAAGACCATTGGAGACATGCTTTCTTAATTCACCATCCAACACAACATTTAAGTGGGTAAAATTCTTATCCCTAAGCTTTACTTTCTCACTTGAATATGGTTTGCTTGAGATGGATGGGCAATTTAGAGCTCTTTGTGGAGTTAAGAGCAAGAGGGAATTGGTTAGTGGGTGGAAATGCCAATCAAGGTTCCTTATGGTTGGAAACTCAAAGTCTAAGTGCAATGGTTGGTATAGTTCTCAATTAAATGGGTCTAGAAAGGTGCTTTGGTGTTTACTTGAGAATTTGGATCACTTACCACGGCCCATGGCTTTGATCACATACAGCCTGCCATAGAAGAGATCACTCACAAGCAAAGAAGACAGTAATACCAGAGTTAATCCAGAAAGGCGAAGCAACTCCAATCCTTAATTATAACCATTTTACTGATTTCATTGACAAAATACCTTATACCCTTCTCTCATATCTCTCTTAATGCAATTAAGCCTCAATCCAACAACTTCTTGATTTCTCCTGACTAAGACCTGCTGGATACCCATAGCTTACTTCAAACCGCAATCCTCGTGGGATCGACCCTGACTCGCTCAGGTATTACTTGGATGATCCAGTGCACTTGCTGGTACAGCTGTATGGAGTGTAGGGATTCGTACACCAAGTTTTTGGCACTGTTATTGGGGATTGTTCGAGTTTGGAAAAACTGACGGATTTTCTTGCTCCCTAGATTAGGTATCTCTAATGTTTGCAAGATTATTTTATTTTTTTATTTTTCTTTTATTTTTTGAAAAAAATTTTAACCTTTTCAAAAAAATATTTTCTTTTCTTGATTTTTTTAGTTGAGTATTTTTATTTTGCTTGAGTCTTTTCTTTTTATTTTTATTTTTCTCTTCTTTATTTTCGAAAAAATTAAAACCTTTTTCAAGAAATATTTGCCTTTTCTTTGTTTAATCTGTGTTCTTGGTTTGAGTCTTACATGTTCCTGTTTTTCAAATCCAAAATTCTTAAAACTTTACCAAAAATATTTATCTTTTTTGTCACCTTCTTCTATTATTTGAATCTTTGTTCTTGTTCTTGTTTGAGTCAATTTTCGAAAATTCTGAGTGCTTTTTCTAAAAATCTTTTAAAATTACTGTCTTTTGTTTGAATCTTGTTTCAATTCTTTAAGTTTGGTGTCTTCTTGTTATTTTTCTTTTAATTTTCGAAAACTTATGTTTTGTTTTCAAAAAATTTTAAGTTTGGTGTCTTTTATAGGTTCTTGTGTTCTTTAAATTTCTTGAGTCTTGTTCTTTGTGTTCTTGTTAGTCTTCAAAGTGTACTTGTGTTTTCTTTTTGTTTTGATCTTAAAATTTTTATGTTTGGTGTTCCTTAGTGTTTTTCCTCAAATTTTTGCACACTAGGAGTAATTAGATATAAAAATTTTAAATTTGGTGTCTTTTACTTGTTTTTCTCTTTCTTCATTAAATTCAAAAATAAAAAAAAATCTTTTTTATTTTTATTTTAACTATATTTTGAAAGTTAGCATTAAAAATTTAGATTTCAATTTCAAAATTTTTATCTGATTTTATCTTAGCTTTAAATTTCAAAAATCAAATATTTTCAAAGTCATATTGAGGACATGTCATCATGTCATGTTTTTCTATGCTTTTTCATACAAGAAATTGATGATTAGTGCTCAAATATTGAATGATTTTGTACTTAAATGGTATACTTCTTTGATCTTTTGATTTTATAAACTTTGTAGGAAATAAGAGGAAAAAGAAGTAAAAAAGCACAAAATAAGCTAGAAAGGAGAAAAGAGGAATTTTTGGGCACACTTTAAAGTTAGAGGACGCTTTGGAGCCTTAGGCCACTGATGAGCGGATAATTTATACGCTTTTTGACATTGTTTTTAGTATGTTTTTAGTAGGATCTAGTTACTTTTAGGGATGTTTTCATTAGTTTTTATGTTAAATTCACGCTTCCCTCTTTTTCAAAATTTCTTTTTAATTAACTAATTATTCTTATCTTTATTTTTGGTTAAAAAAAAAAATTTTCGAAAAAAAATACTAACAATTTTCAAAAACCATTTTTCAAAAATCACTAACTCTTTTTCAAAATAATTTTCGAAAATTATCCCTCCCCCATCCTATTCTATTTATTCATTCATATCCTAACATCTCATCTCACATCTCTTCCATTGGTACAGTTGTGTTTCTTCCNTTCATCTTGTTGCTCAGATTAGGTAATTTTCTTTTTGTTTTCTTTTCAAAAATTTTTCAAAAATAATTTCAAAAATCTTTCATCTGTTTTTGAAAAAAAAAAAGTTTTCAAAAATTTACTCAAAATTTTTAAGAATGAATTCTAGTGTTTCATGAAGCATGTTGAAGCCTGGCTGGCTGTAAAGCCATGTCTATTCCTTTGGGAATGAGTATGTCAGGCATGTCATATCTGAATTACATGCTGAAGCTTGGCTGGCCATTGGCCATGTCTAGTGTTTTGGACTAGAGCTTTCATTGAAAGCTTGGCTGGCTAGTGAGCCATGTCTAATTCGCCTACGCGTGAATTCAGTTGGGCCAGTAGCATGGAATTGGCCCAACTAGGGCATAACTCTCTGGCTGATGGCTCCTAGATCGCAAAAAGTAGTGGGGACGCGCACGCGGCTAGCGCGCGGACGCGCGCCTTTGCGCGAATTACCATGGACGTGTATGTGGCTCGTGCGCGCACGCGTGATGTTGGTTATGCCCAGGGCTCAATACTGGCTCAGAAGTTACACAACTCTTTGGTAAGTGGTTCAGGAGTAGCGAAAGCCGAGGGGCGCGGACACACACAGTGCGCGGATGCGTGTCTCCCCCCTCCCCCCGCCCCTTTTTTTTGAATGAGTAGAAAAGAAAGCCTAATTATCATGTTATTCATTGGCCAAACAATCCAAAAAAGTCAAAAACACCTAAAATCAATGCATAATCTAAAGAGAAGTGTGCATCTACCACACAATCAAGTCATTCATGGAAAAATCAATGCAAGTCTTTATGAACAAGTCATCCAAGGTAGTCACAAGCAATTCTAATCAAGCAAAAGTGTAGCTAAGCAATTACAAAACAATGGAGAATTCAAAAACTATACACAAAGGGAAGAAAGGATAGATCTCACCATGGTGGGGTGTCTCCCACCTAGCACTTTTGTTTAATGTCCTTAAGTTGGACTTTCACTTGTTCATTGCTCTTTGCCAAGAGGTGCTTCTTCCAAAAGGAATACCTCAATCTCTTTGTTGCTATTTATTTGTTCACCATGATACAACTTGAGACGGTACCCATTGACCTTGAAGATATCCGACCTTGAGGGATGGCACAAATGGTAAACCCCATAGGGTTCCGCTTTCACTACTTGATATGGGCCTTCCCATTTTGACCTTAGTTTACCGGGCAAAAATCTCAATCTAGAATTGTAAACAAGGACAAGATCACCAGCCTTGAATTCTTTACCTCTTATGTTCCTATCATGGATGGCTTTCATTTTTTCCTTGTAAATTCTAGAGTTCTCATAAGCTTCAAGCCTCAAACATTCCAACTCCGCTAATTGTAGCTTCCTCTCAATTCCGGCTCCCCCCAAACTTGGATTACACTCTTTGATGGCCCAATATGCCTTGTGCCCTATTTCCACCAGCAAATGGAAAGCTTTGCCATACACCAACCGAAAGGGACTCATGCCAATTGGCGTTTTGTATGCCGTTCAGTAGGCCCATAATGCATCGGTGAGCTTGGTACTCCAATCTTTCCTATTGGGCTTCACAATCCTTTCCAAGATGCATTTAATCTCTCGATTGGAAGCTTCGGCTTGGCCGTTTGTTTGTGGGTGGTAGGACGTGGCTACTTTATGCATGATGCTATACTTCTTCATGAGTCCTTCCATTCTTTTGTTGCAAAAGTGTGAACCTTGGTCACTCACGATTGCTCGTGGCGACCCAAATCTACAAATGATATTATTTCTCACAAAAGAAAGGACTACGTTAGCATCATCCGTCCGGGTGGGTACCGCTTCCAACCATTTGGACACATAATCAACGGCGAGTAAAATGTAGAGAAAACCATTAGAATTTGGGAATGGCCCCATGAAGTCAATTCCTCACACATCGAAAATCTCACAAAATAGCATGGTTCGTTGGGAAATTTCATCCTTCTTAGAGATATTACCAAATCTAATGCATTGAGAACAAGATTTACAAAAATGAGAAGAGTCTTTGAAGGGGGTTGGCCACCAAAAACCATAATCTAGAATTTTTCTTGCCGTTCTTTGAGGTCCAAAATGGCCTCCTCCTTTGGAGGAGTGGCAAGCTTCCAAGATTGAGTGGAATTCGGTTTGTGGAATGCACCTCCAAATTACTTGATCCGCCCCACATCTCCAAAGGTATGGGTCATCCCACACATAGTATTTGGATTCACTTTTTAGCTTATCCCTTTGGTGTTTGAAGAGATTAGGAGGGAAGGAGCGAGATACTAAGTAATTGGCGATGGATGCATACCAAGGAATGGTTTCCGAGATTGCATGCAAGCCCTCAAAGGGAAAAGAATCATTGATGGGAGTAGTATCGCCTTTTGTGTGTTCAAGGCGACTTAGGTGGTCCTCCACTAGGTTTTGTGTACCACTCCTATCCTTGATTTCCAAGTCAAACTCTTGCAACAATAAAACCCATCTAATCAATCTCGGTTTGGATTCCTTCTTAGCCAACAAATACTTTAATGTCGCATGATCCGAATACACTACCACCTTTGAACCGAGAAGATATGCTTGGAACTTGTCCAAGGCAAAAACAATGGCCAAAAGTTCTTTTTCGGTAGTAGTGTAGTTGCATTGGGCTCCATCTAGTGTTTTTGATGCATAGGCTATGACATATGGATTCTTACCCTCGCGTTGTGCTAACGCGGCTCCCACAGCAAAATCTGAAGCATCACACATTATTTCAAATGGCCGATTCCAATCCGGCCCTCGTACAATGGGAGCTTGGGTTAATGCTACCTTGAGCTTGTCGATAGCCTCCATGCATTCCTTGCTTAAATCAAACTCAATATCCTTTTGTAGCATCCTTGAGAGAGGAAATGCTACTTTGCTAAAATCCTTGATGAATCTCCGATAAAATCTTGCATGTCCAAGAAAAGAGCGGACCTCCCTCTCGGAAGAGGGGTAAGGCAAACTAGATATAACATTAATTTTAGCCGGATCTACGGAGATACCATCTTTTGAAACAATATGTCCTAAAACAATGCCTTGTTTGACCATGAAATGACATTTCTCAAAATTTAAGACAAGGTTGGTTTTAGTACATCTTTCCAAAACTTTTTCAAGACTATCCAAGCAATGATCAAAAGAATCACCATATACCGTGAAGTCATCCATGAATACCTCTATGCATTGCTCTAGAAAATTCGCAAAGATGCTCATCATGCACCTTTGGAAAGTTGCCGGTGCATTGCATAAGCCGAATGGCATACGCTTGTAGGCATAAGTTCCAAAAGGGCAAGTAAATCTT
>NC_029787.2:58804493-58850413 GCF_000816755.2 Arachis ipaensis | reverse complement strand
GTTCCGTAACAAAATCCTGTATAACAAAGTTTTCTACCATAGAGGCATCTAGGCCGATTTTAATTACAATATAGATCAAACGGAATGGGGAGAAGGCTCTCCCTCCAGGCGAGAAAAGAACCTGTACGTTCTAAAATAGCCTCTAAGTAGTTCCTAAAATCGTTTCATCGTAAAGGAGAGAGTTCCTACGATGTTTTCCTATAACTCAAACTAAATTCGTTCCTTACGTACCTCCGATAGCTGTTCGAGTTCCATCGTAATTGGGTTCGAGGGTAACATGCTCCCGGCCTAACCTTAGCCGGTAAACTTTATTACACACTACGAAGTCTAAAACGACACCCTCGGCGCAATCGTGTTGCGCTCCCATTCTTAGGTATACAGTATCGGATACGTAGTTTTTGTGATCTACCTCGGGTTACGTTGATGTGATGATGGCTTTTTCTTGAAAACCGGTAACAAAAACGGAACCTGTTCAAGGTTCGTATAGAAGAGCCAAGTTTCCACCATCACATAAGCCTAGTACGCTGTAATTTCATAAACAACCGATTCTTCCTTAGGTTTGGCTCTAACTAATCTACCCAAAATAACAACGTTCTCAAACTGAACCTTTAGTTCCTATCCTCACCATGTGTTTTGGATCACCTCCTGGTGGATTCAGCGGAACTTGTGTGTTTTCCGCTATGATGAGGGTAGTTACTAAGAAAAGGGAAACTCCCGAACGTACGTTAGAGCCTTTGGTAATTTGACCATGAAATGACATTTCTCAAAATTTAAGACAAGGTTGGTTTTAGTACATCTTTCCAAAATATTTTCAAGACTATCCAAGCAATGATCAAAAGAATCACCATATACCGTGAAGTCATCCATGAATACCTCCATGCATTGCTCTAGAAAATCCGCAAATATGCTCATCATGCACCTTTGGAAAGTTACCGGTGCATTGCATAAGCCGAATGGCATACGCTTGTAGGCATAAGTTCCAAAAGGGCAAGTAAATATTGTTTTTTCTTGGTCCTCTAGAGCAATGTGTATTTGGAAGTATCCCGAATAGCCATCTAGGAAGCAATAATGAGACTTACCGGATAATCGATCGAGCATTTGATCGATAAACGGAAGTGGAAAGTGATCTTTCTAGTGGCCGCATTCAACCTTCGGTAGTCTATGCATACTCGCCAAGAGTTTTGCACTCGTGTTGCTATGAGCTCCCCGCTTTCATTCTTAATTGTGGTTACCCCAGACTTCTTAGGTACAACTTGAACGGGACTTACCCATTCACTATCTGAAATAGGGTAGATGATGTCCGCTTCAGGTAACTTTGTTACATCTTTCTTGACAACCTCCATAATGGTAGGATTTAATCGCCTTTGAGGTTGTCTCACAGGTCTAGCTTCCTCTTCCAAAAAGATACGGTGCTCGCACACTTAGGGACTTATCCCCACTAGATCCGCCAAACTCCACCCTATTGCCCTTTTGTTCCTCCTCAAAATGCGTAGCAACTTCTCTTCTTGTTGAGGATTGAGTTCCCATGCTATAATCACCGAAAACTTGTGGGCTTCATCAAGGTATGAATACTTTAAGTGGGGTGGTAATGGCTTCAATTCTAGCTTTTGCTCTTGGCTTGTCACTTGAACTTCTTCACTTGGATTGTCACGATTTTCTTCAATCATATGTTTCTCTTCTAGCTTTGCACAATGCACTTCCGCCACAATGTTGTCAATTAGATCACACCGGAAGATGGAATGGTTCTCCGGTGGGTGTCTCATTACCTCTTCTTGGCTAAAACTTACAACTCTCCCATCTATTTCGAATGACTAGGTTCCCGAATGAGTAGACATCCAGGGCTTTCCAGAAATATATAATAGTCCATACTTTGCCCGAGTTTAGACGATGCAAACTGGCGTTCAACTCCAGTTTCATGCTGCATTCTGGAGTTAAACGCCAGAAACAGGTTGCAAAGTGGAGTTAAACGCCAGAAACAGTTCCAAACTGGCGTTCAACTCCAAGAGAAGCCTCTACACGTGTAAAGCTCAATGCTCAGCCCAAGAACACACCAAGTGGGCCCTGGAAGTGGATTTCTGCATCATTTACTTATTTCTGTAAACCCTAGTAACTAGTTTAGCATAAATAGGACTTTTTACTATTGTATTTACATGTTTGGATTATCTTTTGATCCTTTGATCATGTTAAGGGGGCTGGCCTCTCGGCCATGCCTGGACCTTTATCACTTATGTATTTTCAACGGTAGAGTTTCTACACACCATAGATTAAGGTGTGGAGCTCTGCTGTCCTCATGAATTAATACAAAGTACTATTCTTTTTCTATTCAATTCAAGCTTATTTCGATTCTAAGATATTCATTCACACCTCATTATGAATGTGATGATCGTGACAGTCATCATCATTCCCAACCTATGAACGCGCGCCTGACAACCACTTCCGTTCTACCTTAGATTGAATGAGTATCTCTGGGATTCCTTAATCAGAATCTTCGTGGTATAAGTTAGAATCCATGGATGGCCATTCTTGAGATCCGGAAAGTCTAAACCTTGTCTGTGGTATTCCGAGTAGGATCTGGGAAGGGATGGCTGCGACGAGCTTCAAACTCGCGAGTGCTGGGCGTAGTGACAGACGCAAAAGGATCAATGGATCCTATTCCAGTATGATCGAGAACTGACAGATGATTAGCCATGCAGTGACAGCGCATTGGACCATTTTCACTGAGAGGACAGGATGTAGCCATTGACAACGGTGATGCCTAACATACAGCTTGCCATAGGAAGGAGTATGAATGATTGGATGAAGACAACAGGAAAGCAGAGATTCAGGAGGATCAAAAGCATCTTCATATGCTTATCTGAAATTCTCACCAATGAATTGCATAAGTAACTCTATCTTTATTTTATATTTTATTTATCTTTTAATTATCAATTCACTATAACCATTTGAATCCGCCTGACTGAGATTTACAAGGTGACCATAGCTTGCTTCAAGCCGACAATCTCTGTGGGATCGACCCTTACTTACGTAAGGTTTATTACTTGGACGACCCAGTGCACTTGCTGGTTAGTTGTGCGAAGTTGTGACAAAGAACTAAGATTATGAACGTGCGTATTGAGTTTTTAGCACCGTTACCAAGGAATGGAACCGTCACGATTTCTGCACACCAAGTTTTTGCCGCCGTTGCCGGGGATTGTTCGAGTTTGGACAACTGACGGTTCATCTTGTTGCTCAGATTAGATAATTTTATTTTTATTTTAAGATTTTTATTTCTTATTTTCAAAAATTACAAAAAAATTCTTCTTTTTCATTTTTCCCAAAATAATTTTCGAAAAATCCAAAAAAAAATTGATAAAATCATAAAAACCAAAAATATTTTATATTTCTTGTTTGAGTCTTGTGTCAAATTTTAAGTTTGATGTCAATTGCATGTTTTAAAATTTGTGCATTTTTCGAAAACTCATGCATGTGTTCTTCATGATCTTCAAGTTGTTCTTGACAAGTCTTCTTGTTGATCTTCATATTTTCTTGTTTTGTGTCTTTTCTTATTTTTCATATGCATTTTCAATTTCTTAGTGTCTAAATATTAAAAATTTCTAAGTTTGGTGTCTTGCATATTTTCTTTTATTAAAAATTTTTCAAAAATACATACTTGATGTTCATCATGATCTTCAAAGTGTTCTTGGTGTTCATCTTTGCATTCAAAGTGTTCTTGCATATTTTTCTTGTTTTGATTCATAATTTTCATGTTTTGAATCTTTTTGATGTTTTTCTCTTTCATCATTAAAAATTCAAAAATAAAAAAAAATATCTTTCCCTTTTTCTTCTCATCAAATTCGAAAATTTGAGTTGACTTTTTCAAAAATTTTTAAAATCTAGTTGTTTCTTATGAGTCGAATCAAATTTTCAATTTAAAAATTTTATCTTTTTTCAAATCTTTTTCAAAAATCAAATCTTTTTCAATTTTTTTCCTTTCATAATTTCGAACCTTTCAAAATTATTTTCAAAATCTTTTTCTTATTTTTATTTCATATTTTCGAAATTAATGCTAACAATTAATGTGATTGATTCAAAATTTTTAAGTTTGTTACTTGCCTAGTAAGAAAGGTTCAATCTTTAAACTCTAGACTCATATCTTTTTAGTTTCTTGTTAGTCAAGTAATCAACATTAATTTCAAAATCAAATCTTTTTAAATTTCTTTTTCAAATCTTTTTCAAAGTAGGTTTCAATCACATCTTTTCAAAATCAATTTCAAAATCTTTTCTAACTTCTTTTCTAACCTCCTATCTTTTCAAAAATTGATTTTCAAATCTTTTTCAAACTAATCCTCTCTTTCTGTTTGATTCATATCTTTTTTCAAAATTACCTAACTAATTCTATCTCTAATTTTTGAAAATCACCTTCATCTTTTTCAAAATTCCTTTTTAAATTAACTAATTGTTTTAAATTTAATTTAATTTGATTTAATTTTTCCTTTCTTAATTTTTGAATTTTTAATTTTAATTCTAATTTAAAAACAAAAATACTTTTATTTTATTTTATCTAATTTTCGAAAATTCTTCTCCCTCACCTCCTTCTATTTATTTATTTATTTACTAACACTCCTCTTCATCTAAGAATTCGAACCTACTCCTCACCCTTGTGTTTGGATTCTCCTTCTTCTATTCATATCTTCTTCTACTCACATAAAGAAATCTTTATACTGTGACATAGAGGATTCCATATTTTTTGTTCTCTTATTTTTCATATGAGCAGGAACAAGGACAAGACCATTCTTGTTGAAGCTGATCCTGAACCTGAAAGAACTCTAAAGAGGAAGCTAAGGGAAGCTAAAGCACAACTCTCTGGAGAAAATCTGACAGAAATTTTCGAAAAAGAAGGAGACATGGCCGAAAATAACAACAATGCAAGGAAGATGCTTGGTGACTTTACTGCACCTAACTCCAATTTACATGGAAGAAGTATCTCAATCCCTGCCATTGGAGCAAACAATTTTGAGCTGAAACCTCAATTAGTTTCTCTGATGCAACAAAATTGCAAGTTTCATGGACTTCCATCAGAAGATCCTTTTCAGTTCTTAACTGAATTCTTGCAAATCTGTGATACTGTTAAGCATCTAGCTTAGCAAATATAGTCTCTGATCTATCTAAGGCCACTGTGAGTTTCATGAATGAAACAAGGTCCTCCATTAGGAATTTGGAGGCATAAGTTGGCCAGCTGAGTAAAAGAGTCACTAAAATTCCTCCAAGTACTCTCCCAAGCAATACAGAAGAAAATCCAAAAAGAGAGTGCAAGGTCATAGCCTTACATGATGTGGCCGAACCCAAAGAGGAGGAGGAGAACGTGAATCCTAGTGAGGAAGACCTCCTGGGACATTCAGTGACCAATAAGGAGTATCCCTTTGAGGAACCAAAGGAATCTGAGGCTCATCTAGAGACCATAGAGATTCCATTGAACCTCCTTCTGCCCTTCATGAGCTCTGATGAGTATTCTTCCTCTGAAGAGGATGAAGACATTACTGAAGAGCAAGTTGCTAAGTACCTTGGTGCAATCATGAAGCTAAATGCCAAGCTATTTGGTAATGAGACTTGGAAAGATGAACCTCCCTTGCTCACCAATTAACTAAATGCATTGGAAAGGCAGAAATTGCTTCAAAAGAAATAGGATCCTGGAAAATTCTTAATACCCTGTACCATAGGCACCATGACCTTCGAGAAGGCTCTGTGTGACTTGGGGTCAGGAATAAACTTAATGCCACTCTCTGTAATTGAGAAACTTGGGATCTTTGAGGTGCAAGCTGCTAGAATCTCATTAGAGATGGTAGACAACTCAAGAAAATAGGCTTATGGACAAGTAGAGGACGTGTTAGTAAAGGTTGAAGGCCTTTACATCCCTACTGATTTCATAATCCTAGACACTGGGAAGGATGAGGATGAATCCATCATCCTTGGAAGACCCTTCCTAGCCACAGCAAGAGCTGTGATTGATGTGGACAGAGGAGAGTTGGTCTTCCAACTGAAAAGAAATCTCAAGAAAGAGGAAAGGGAAGGCAATTGCTTCCACCTCTGAGTCATGGGAGATGGAGAGATTCATCTCAAAGGTCCATCAAGACCACTTCTATGAAGTTGTGGCCAAAAAGAAAGTGATCTCTGAGGTTCCTTTCAAGCTCAAAAAGAATGAGTATCCGGAGATCCGACTTGAGATCCAAAGAAGAGGTTGGGAAGTTCTCACTAACCCCATTCAACAAGTCGGGATCTTGATGGTTCAAGAGTTCTATGCAAACGCATGGATCACTAGGAACCATGATCAAAGTGTGAACCCAAATCCAAAGCATTGGCTCACCATGGTTCAGGGGAAATACTTAGACTTCAGTCCGGAAAATGTAAGGCTAGCGTTCAACTTGCCAATGATGGAAGAGAACGCACGCCCCTACACAAGAAGGGTCAACTATGATCAAAGGTTGGACCAAGTCCTCATAGACATATGTGAGGAAGGAGCTCAATGGAAAATTGACTCAAGAGGCAAGCCGGTTCAAATAAGAAGGCATGACCTCAAACCAGTGGCTAGGGGATGGCTAGAGTTCATTCAACGTTCAATCATTCCTACTAGTAACCGGTCTGAAGTTACTATAGACCAGGCCATCATGATCCATAGTATCATGATTGGAGAGGAAGTGGAAGTTCATGAGATTATACCTCAAGAACTTTACAAGGTGGCTGACAAGTCCTCCACTTGTTCAAGGTTAGCCTTTCCTCACCTCATATGCCACCTCTGCAATTCGGCTGGAATTGACATAGAGGGAGACATCCTCATTGAAGAGGACAAGCCCATCACTAAGAAAAGGATGTTGCAAATAAGAGATCATGGACCTCAGCAAGAGCATGAGGAAATTCTCCACCATGAAATCCCTGAGATGCCTCAAGGGATGCACTTTCCTCCACAAAACTATTAGGAGCAAATCAATACCTCCCTAGGAGAATTAAGTTCCAATATGGGACAAATAAGGGTGGAGCACAAAGAGCACTCCATCACCCTCCTTGAGATTAGAGAAGATCAAAGAGCCATGAGGGAGGAGCAACAAAGGCAAGGAAGAGACATAGAGGAGCTCAAAAGCACCATTGGTTCTTCAAGAAGAGGAAGACGCCACCCTCACTAAGGTGGACTCATTCCTTAATCTCCTTGTCTATTTATTTTACTGCTTTTTCGATTTTTGAGCCTTAAGTGTCTATGTCTTAAAGCTATGAATGTCCTATAAATCCATCACCTCTCTTAACTGAAAAATATTCTAAAAACAAAAGAACAAGAAGTACATGGTTTCGAATTCATCCTTGAAACTAGTTTAATTATTTTGATGTGGTGATAATACTTTTCATTTTCTGAATGAATGCT
This sequence comes from Arachis ipaensis, assembly GCF_000816755.2. NCBI lineage: Eukaryota > Viridiplantae > Streptophyta > Magnoliopsida > Fabales > Fabaceae > Arachis > Arachis ipaensis. Next base: position 58,843,026 of record NC_029787.2, on the reverse strand, counting down.
TGAACAGTGCATATGTCTTTTGATATTATGGTTTATGAATGTTAAATATGTTGGCTTTTGAAAGAATGATGAAAAAGGAGAAATGTTATTGATAATCTGAAAAATCATAAAATTGATTCCTGAAGCAAGAAAAATCAGTGAATACAAAAGCTTGCGAAAAAAAAAGAGAGAAAAGAAAATTGGCGAAAAAAAAAGAAGAAAAAAAAAAGAAAAAGCAAGCAGAAAAAGCCAAAAGCTCTTTAAACCAAAAAGCAAGAGCAAAAATCCAATAACCCTTAAAACCAAAAGGTAAGTGTAATAAAAAGGATCCAAGGCTTTGAGCATCAGTGGATAGGAGAGCCTAAAGGAATAAAATCCTGGCCTAAGCGGCTAAACCAAGCTATCCCTAACCATGTGCTTGTGGCGTGGAGGTGTCAAGTGAAAACTTGAGACTGAGCGGTTAAAGTCAAGGTCCAAAGCAAAAAAGAGTGTGCTTAAGAACCCTGGACACCTCTAATTGGGGACTTTAGCAAAGCTGAGTCACAATCTGAAAAGGTTCACCCAGTTATGTGTCTGTGGCATTTATGTATCCGGTGGTAATACTGGAAAACAAAGTGCTTAGGGCCACGGCCAAGACTCATAAAGTAGTTGTGTTCAAGAATCAACATACTGAACTAGGAGAATCAATAACACTATCTAAATTCTAAGTTCCTATAGATGCCAATCATTCTGAACTTCAATGGATAAAGTGAGACGCCAAAACTATTCAAGAGGCAAAAAGCTACAAGTCCCGCTCATCTGATTGGAGCTAAGTTTTATTGATATTTTGGAATTTATAATATATTCTCTTCTTTTTATCCTATTTGATTTTCAGTTGCTTGGGGACAAGCAACAATTTAAGTTTGGTGTTGTGATGAGAGGATAATTTATACGCTTTTTGGCATTGTTTTTACATAATTTTTAGTATGTTTTAGTTAGTTTTTTGTATATTTTTATTAGTTTTTAAATAAAAATCACATTTTTTGACTTTAATATGAGTTTGTGTATTTTTCTGTGATTTCAGGTATTTTCTGGATGAAATTGAGGGACTTGAGCAAAAATCAGATTCAGAGGTTGAAGAAGGACTGCAGATGCTGTTGGATTCTGACCTCCCTGCATTCAAAGTAGATTTTATGGAGCTATAGAACCCCAAATGGCACGCTCTTAATTGCGTTGGAAAGTAGACATCCAGAGCTTTCCAGAAATATATAATAGTTCATACTTTGCCCGCGTTTAGATGATGCAAACTGGCGTTCAACGCCAGTTTCATGCTGCATTCTAGAGTTAAACGCCAGAAACAGGTTGCAAAGTGGAGTTAAACGCCAGAAATAGGTTACAAACTGGCGTTCAACTCCAAGAGAAGCCTCTACACGTGTAAAGCTCAATGCTCAGCCCAAGCACACACCAAGTGGGCCCTAGAAGTGGATTTCTACATCATTTACTCATTTCTGTAAACCCTAGTAACTAGTTTAGCATAAATAGGACTTTTTACTATTGTATTTACATCTTTGGATTATCTTTTGATCCTTTGATCATGTTAAGGGAGCTGGCCTCTCGGCCATGCCTGGACCTTCATCACTTATGTATTTTCAACGGTAGAGTTTCTACACACCATAGATTTATGTGTGGAGCTCTGCTGTTCCTCATGAATTAATACAAAGTACTATTGTTTTTCTATTCAATTCAAGCTTATTCCGATTCTAAGATATTCATTCGCACCTCAATATGAATGTGATGATCATGACAGTCATCATCATTCCTAACCTATGAACGCGTGCCTGACAACCACTTCCGTTCTACCTTAGATTGAATGAGTATCTTTGGGATTCCTTAATCAGAATCTTCGTGGTATAAGTTAGAATCCATGGACGGCCATTCTTGAGATCCGGAAAGTCTAAACCTTGTCTGTGGTATTCCGAGTAGGATCTAGGAAGGGATGGCTGCGACGAGCTTCAAACTCGCGAGTGCTGGGCGTAGTGACAAACGCAAAAGGATCAATGGATCCTATTCCAGTATAATCGAGAATCGACAGATGATTAGCCATGCAGTGACAGCGCATTGGACCATTTTCACTGAGATGACAGGATGTAGCCATTGACAACGGTGAAGCCTAACATACAGCTTGCCATAGGAATGAGTATGAATGATTGGATGAAGACAACAGGAAAGCAGAGATTCAGGAGGAACTAAAGCATCTTCATACGCTTATCTGAAATTCTCACCAATGAATTACATAAGTATCTCTATCTTTATTTTATATTTTATTTATCTTTTAATTATCAATTCACTATAACCATTTGAATCCGCCTAACTGAGATTTACAAGGTGACCATAGCTTGCTTCAAGCCGACAATCTCCGTGGGATCGACCCTTACTCACGTAAGGTTTATTACTTGGACGACCCACTGCACTTGCTGGTTAGTTGTGCGAAGTTGTGACAAAGAACTAAGATTATAAACGTGCGTATTGAGTTTTTAGTGCCGTTACCAAGGAATGGAACCGTCACGATTTCTGCGCACCATCCAGCAACTCAAAATCCCAGAAATTATAATTAACAAAATCAAACCCTAACTATTTTATAATTATAAACCCAACATGTCTAATTGCTTCAGATACATAGAAGGAGAGAAAATCAAACCTGAAGTCAAGTGGATAGGAAGGAGGAAGAGCATTGGAAGAGGGCCAACCAATAGCTGCTGTGTTGTGGGTGGCCAGGCCAGAAACGCAGCAGTACTGCTATGGGTGGCCACAAACGGTGTTACGGGTGGCTAGATCGGTCCTTTTGGTGGTGCTGGGGTGCCGCTAGATGGTGATGGCCTGCTGGGTGGTGTAGTGTCTACGACTGTGAGGGTGGTGCTGGCTGGGGCTGGGTGGTGCTGTCTGCGAGGAAGGGCTGGGAAGAAAGGTCCGGTGGCACTGGGAGAAAGGCTTCGATGGTGCTACGAGGTGGTGGGAGGAAGGGGTTCGCCGGCTGGGGAGGTGCTACAAGAAGATGGGTTCGCCGCCAGCCCTGGGTTTCTTCGAGTGAGACTGAGAGTGAGTGTAGAGAGCGAAATTGAGAGAGTAAGAGTAGAGAGTGGCTAGGTTTGTGTTTGGGGTGGGGGGGTTAGGGTTAGGTCACGTTAATTGGGGGTGGAGGGTTTGGTTTTTAGGGTTTGGTTTAATACCAGTTTGATTCGGTTCGGTTAGGGTTTTCATTGTCAAAACCGAGAACCGAACCGAACCACAATAAAAATAGTAAAATATGTTTTTTTTTTGTTTTTTCGGTTTTCGATTTATTCGGTTTTCAGTTTTCTCGGTTCGGTTGGTCGGTTTAGTTCGGTCCGGATCGGTTTTGAACACCCCTATGACGGCACGTACGCGCACTGCACGCATACGCGCCCTTGGGCACTTTTGCGATCTGCGCGCAGGCGTACGGTGCGCACAAGCGTCATAAGGGATATGGCCCAGCCATATAAGCGCGCCGGCTCCTCTCTCGGCTCCACTACGCTGGCTCTGGATGAACGCATCCACGCGTACACGCACGGTGCGCGTGCGCGCGCATGGCCAAACTTCAATTCTTTGATTTGTTTCATGCTCCTTCCATTCATGCATGCTTCCTCCATTCCTCTTGGCCATTTTTGCCCTGTAACTTCTGAAATCACTTAACAAACGGATCAAGGCATCTAATGGTAATAGAGGAGGTTACAATATATCAATTTTTGATGCAAAAGAAGAATATTTTCATCTATGAGGTAAAATGGGAAAGAGACACAAAATCATGCAGTTTTATATGAATAAGTGTGGAAGATCATTGATATCCCTTAGATTCTATGCATGATAAACCCTAAAAACGGGATTTATCATGCATCCAATCTTCTTGTTGGTGAATCCTTTAAATTTGAAGAACCTCCTCCCAATGAGATGGAAAGCAATGTGGAGGTAGATTTCTCTCAACCTCCCATTTATGATTTGAGTGATGGAGAAGAGTTAGATGAAATTGATGAACAAAGGATTGAAAGTGAAGAAGTTTGTGAAGAGATGGAGGTGGTCAAGGAAGAATATAAGGGAGTAGAGCTTGCAAGGACATTGGAGGTACCTCTCCCCAAGCCATCACCATCCATTCTTTCATTCAAGTGGGTAAATTCCTTACACTTAAGCTTTATTATTCCCCTTGAATATGGTTTGCTTGAAACGGATGATCAACTTAGACATCTTTGTGGCTTTAAGAGCAAAAGGGAGATGGTTAGTGGTTGGAATTAATTATAAACCAAGGCTCATTATGGTGACATATTCAAAGCTTAATTGCAACAGTTGGTGTAGAACTAGATTGCTTGGGTCTAGGATGTTGTTTGGTTGCTTAAATGAGAATTCCAAGATTATGCCACGCAAATGGAATAATGATAATCAACTCAAAGATGGGTGTAGAAACAAGATATGGGATCCCGGTATACATGAGGATCAACTTTGGGAGTCTATAGTCTATGAAGAACTCCATCAAAGCTTGGGAGAATTGAACTTGAAGAATGGGGCTCATTGGAAATGCAAGCGTTGGTGGATGTTCAAGGATGGCTTCAAGCACAAGCCACCTTGATGGAGCTCCCCATAAGTCCAACTTAAGGACAATAAATAAAAGTGCTAGGTGGGAGACACCCCACCATAGTAAATTCTTTCATTTTTCTCTTTTGTACATTGGTGCACGAAATTGTGTTCATCAATGGTGCCAACAACTTGGTACGCACAATTGTAATCTCAACTCTTTGTCACAACTCTGCACAACTAACCAGCAAGTGTACTGAGTCGTCCAAGTAATAAACCTTACGTGAGTAAGGTCGATCCCACGGAGATTGTCGGCTTGAAGCAAGCTATGGTCATCTTGTAAATCTCAGTCAGGCGGATTCAAATGGTTATGGAGAATTGATAATTAAAAGATGAATAAAATGTAAAATAGGATAGAGATACTTATGTAATTCATTGGTGAGAATTTCAGACAAGCGTATGAAGATGCTTTGTTCCTTCTGAACCTCTGCTTTTCTATTGCCTTCATCCAATCATTCATACTCCTTTCCATGGCAAGCTGTATGTTGGGTTTCACCGTTGTCAATGGCTACCTCCTGTCCTCTCAGTGAAAATGGTCCAAATGCACTGTCACCGCACGGCTAATAATCTGTCGGTTCTCGATCATGTTGGAATAGGATCCATTGATCCTTTTGCATCTGTCACAAAGCCCAACACTCGTGAGTTTGAAACTCGTCACAGTCATCCCTTCCTAGATCCTACTCGGAATACCACAGAAAAGGTTTAGACTTTCCGGATCTCAGGAATGGCCGCCAATAATTCTAGCCTATTGGTGCGTAGAAATTGTGACGGTTCCATTCCTTGGTAACGGCGCTGAAAACTTTATACGCACGTTCATAATCTTAATTCTTTGTCACAACTTTGCAAAACTGACCAGCAAGTGCACTGGGTCGTCCAAGTAATAAACCTAACGTGAGTAAGGGTCGATCCCACGGAGATTGTCGGCTTGAAGCAAGCTATGGTCACCTTGTAAATCTCAGTCAGGCGGATTCAAATATTTTTATGAATTGATAAGTAAAAGATAAATAAAATATAAAATAAGATAGTGGTACTTATGTAATTCATTGGTGAGAATTTCAGATAAGCGTATAGAGATGCTTTCGTCCCTCTGAACCTCTGCTTTCCTGCTGTCTTCATCCAATCCTTCCTACTCCTTTCCATGGCAAGCTGTATGTTAGGCATCACCGTTGTCAATGGCCACCTGTCCTCTCAGTGAAAATGGTCCAATACGCTGTCACTGCATGGCTAATCATTTGTCGTTTCTTGATCATACTGGAATAGGATCCATTGATCCTTTTGCGTCTGTCACTACGCCCAGCACTCGCAAGTTTGAAGCTCGTCATAGCCATCCCTTCCCAGATCCTACTCGGAATACCAGAGACAAGGTTTAGACTTTCCGGATCTCAAGAATGGCCATCCATGGGTTCTAACTTATACCACGAAGATTCTAATATCTCGGAACTCGGTCCCCTGTATTAGATATCTAAGACATATTCATTCTAGCTTGTTTGCATGTAGAACGGAAGTGTTTGTCAGGCACGCGTTCATAAGTGAGAATGATGATGGGCGTCACATAATCATTACATTCATCATGTTGTTGGGTGTGAATGGATATCTTAGAGAAGGAATAAGCTTGAATTGAATAGAAAAACAGTAGTACTTTGTATTAATTCATGAGGAACAGCAGAGCTCCACACCTTAATATATGGTGTGTAGAAACTATACCGTTGAAAATACATAAGTGATAAGGTTCAGGCATGGCCGAATGGCCAGCCCCCAAAACGTGATCAAAGGATCAAAAGATAATCCAAAGATGTAAATACAATAGTAAAAAGTCATATTTATACTAAACTAGTTACTAGGGTTTACAAAGATACGTAAATGATGCAAAAATCCACTTCCGGAGCCCACTTGGTGTGTGCTTGGGCTGAGCATTGAGCTTTACACGTGTAGAGGTCTTTCTTGGAGTTGAACTCCAGTTTGTAACCTGTTTCTGACGTTTAACTCCACTTTACAACCTGTTTCTGGCGTTTGACTCCAGAATGCAGCATGGAACTGGCGTTCAACGCAAGTTTACGTCATCTATCCTTAATCAAAGTATGAACTATTATATGTTGCCGGAAAGCCCTTGATGTCTACTGTCAAACGCAATTGAGAGAGCACCATTTGGAGTTCTGTAGCTCCAGAAAATCTACATTGAGTGCAGGGAGGTCAGAATCCAACAGCATTTGCAGTCCTTCTTTAACCTCTGAATCTGATTTTTGCTCAAGTCCCTCAATTTCAGCCAGAAAATACCTGAAATGACAGAAAAACATACAAACTCATAGTAAAGTCCAGAAATGTGAATTTTAATTAAAAACTAATAAAAATATACTAAAAACTAACTAAATTTTACTGAAAACTATGTAAAAACAATGCCAAAAAGCGTATAAATTATCCGCTCATCACAACACCAAACTTAAATTGTTGCTTGTCCCCAAGCAACTGATAGTCTCAAGTTTTCACTTGACACCTTCACGCCACAAGCACATGGTTAGGGACAGCTTGGTTTAGCCGCTTAGGCCAGGATTTTATTCCTTTAGGCCCTCCTTTCCACTGATGCTCAAAGCCTTGGATCCTTTTTATTACCCTTTCCTTTTGGTTTTAAGGGCTATTGGCTTTTTGCTCTTGCCTTTTGGTTTAAAGAGCTTTTGGCTTTTTCTGCTTGCTTTTTCTTTTTCTATTTTTTTCGCCCTTTTTTTCTTTTTTTTTCGCACATTTTTTTTTCTGCAAGCTTTTGTATTCACTGCTTTTTCTTGCTTCAAGAATCACTTTTATGATTTTTCAGATTATCAAATAACATTTCTCCTTTTCATCATTCTTTCAAGAGCTAACATATTTAACATTCATAAACATCAACTTCAAAAGACATATGCACTGTTCAAGCATACATTCAGAAAACAAAAAGTATTGTCACCACATCAAAATAATTAAACTAGTTTCAAGGATGAATTCAAAACCATGTACTTCTTGTTCTTTTGTAATTAAAACATTTTTCATTCAAGAGAGGTGATGGATTCTTATTCACTACTTTAAGGCATAGACACTTGAATACTAATGATCATGTAATAAGACACAAATATAGATAAATATTTAACATAAAAACGAAAAACAGAAAATTTAAGAACAAGGAATGAGTCCACCTTAGTGATGGTGGCGTTTTCTTCTTGAGGAACCAATGATGTCCTTGAGCTCTTTTATGTCCCTTCCTTGTCTTTGTTGCTCCTCCCTCATTGCTCTTTGATCTTCTCTAATTTCATGGAGGATGATGGAGTACTCTTGATGTTCTACCCTTAGTTGTCCCATGTTGGAACTTAATTCTCCTAGGGAGGTGTTAATTTGCTCCCAAAAATTCTATGGAGGGAAGTGCATCCCTTGAGGCATTAGTGGTTATGAAAAAAAAAACAATGCTTTTTCCACACCAAACTTAAAATTTTTGCTCGTCCTCACGCAAAAGAAGAAAGAAGTGAGTAGAAGAAGAAAATAGAGGAGATGGAGGTGTGTGAATGGTTTGGTCAAGGGGGTTTTAGGTGGTGATGAGTGTGAAAAGGAAGGAGTGATGGTTTAAATTTAAGTGGGTGGGTGTAGGTGGGTTGTATGATGGTTTTGGAGGAGTAATGGAGGTGATTGGTGGAGGTTAGTTGAGGAAGAATGTTATGAAAAGGTGTGAAGATGAGAGAAGAAGTAGTAGGGATCCTATGGGGTCCACAGATCCAGTGGGGTCAAGGACTTAGCATCCCTGCTCCAATTAGACGTGTAAAACGCCCTATATATGCAATCTTGGCGTTTAACGCCAGACTGCAGCATGTTTCTGGCGTTAAACACCACTTCCTTGCTTGTTTTGGGCGTTCAACGCCAGTCTATAGCATGTTTCTGGCGTTGAACGCCAGTATGGTGCATGTTTCTGGCGTTAAACGCCAGTCTGATGCTTGTTTCTGGCATTTAATGCCAGCTTTCCTCTGGGTGCAATCCTGGCGTTTAAACGCCAGACTGCTGCTTGTTTCTGGCATTTAACGCCAGTTTCATGCTCTGTTCTGGCGTGCATCTGGCTGGCGTTTAAACGCCAGCCAGATGCTCCTTACTGGCGTTTAAACGCCAGTAAGCCCTTCCTCCAGGGTGTTCTGTTTTCAATGCTGTTTTTCATTCTGTTTTCGATTTTTCAGTAGTTTTTGTGACTCCACATGATCATCAACCTAATAAAACATGAAATAACAATAGAAAATAAATAAATATAATTAGATAACATTGGGTTGCCTCCCAACAAGCGCTTCTTTAATGTCAATAGCTTGACAGTGAGCTCTCATGGAGCCTCACAGATAATCAGAGCACGGTTGAAACCTCCCAACACCAAACTTAGAGTTTGGATGTGGGGGTTCAACACCAAACTTAGATTTTGGTTATGGCCTCCCAACACCAAACTTAGAGTTTGACTGTGGGGGCTTTGATTGACTCTGCAGTAAGAGAAGCTTTTCATGCTTCCTCTCCATGGTTACAGAAGGAGATCCTTGAGTTTTAAACACAAGGTTGTCCTCATTCAGTTGAAGGATCAATTCTCCTTTGTCCAAATCAATCACAGCTCTTGTTGTGGCTAGGAAGGGTCTTCCAAGGATGATGGATTCATCCTCATCCTTCCCAGTGTTTAGGATTATAAAATCAGCAGGGATGTAAAGTCCTTCAACCTTTACTAGTACGTCCTCTACTTGTCCATAAGCCTATTTTCTTGAGTTGTCTGCCATCTCTAATGAGATTCTAGCAGCTTGCACCTCAAAGATTCCCAGTTTCTCCATTACAGAGAATGGCATGAGGTTTATCCCTGACCCAAGGTCACATAGAGCCTTCTCAAAGGTCATGGTGCCTATGGTACAAGGTATTAAGAACTTTCCAGGATCCTATTTCTTCTGAAGCAATGTCAGTTGATCTAGATCACTCAGTTCATTGATGAGCAAGGGAGGTTCATTTTCCCATGTCTTATTACCAAATAATTTGGCATTCAGCTTCATGATTGCACCAAGGTACTTGGCAACTTGCTCTTCAGTAACATCTTCATTCTCTTCTGAAGAAGAATACTCATTAGAGCTCATGAATGGCATAAGGAGGTTCAATGGAATCTTTATGGTCTCTAGATGAGTCTCAGATTCCTTTAGGTCCTCATTGAGGAACTCCTTATTGGTCACTAGACGTCCCAGGAGGTCTTCCTCACTAGGATTCACGTCCTCCCCCTCCTTTGTAGGTTCGGCCATGATGGTTAAATCGATGGCCTTGCACTCTCTCTTTAGGTTTTCTTCTGTATTGCTTGGGAGAGTACTAGGAGGAGTTTCAGTGACTCTTTTACTCAGCTGGACCACTTGTGCCTCCAAATTCCTAATGGAGGACCTTGTTTCATTCATGAAACTTACAGTGGCCTTAGATAGATCAAAGACTATATTTGCTAAGCTAGATGGATTCTGCTCAGAATTCTCTGTCTGTTGCTGAGTGGATGATGGAAAAGGCTTGCTATTGCTAAACCTGTTTCTTTTTCTTCTTTTTCAAAAATTTCTGTCAGATTTTCTCCAAAGAGTTGTGCTTTGGCTTCCCTTAGCTTCCTCTTCAGAGTCCTTTCAGGTTCAGGATCAGCTTCAACAAGAATGTTCTTATCCTTGTTCCTGCTCATATGAAAAAGAAGAAAACAGAAAAGAAAATATGGAATCCTCTATGTCACAGTATAGAGATTCCTGTATGTGAGTATAAGAATAGAAGAATAGAAGAAGAGAAATTCGAACACCAAGAGGAAGAGAGGGTTCGAATTTTGAGTTGAAGAGAAGTGTTAGTAAATAAATAAATAATTAGAAGGAGATGAGAGAGAGGGAATTTCGAAAATTAATTAAATTAAAAATAAAATTTAAAGTTAAATTTTGAAAATTAAAATTGAAATCAAATTAAATTAAAAAGTAAAACAATTAGCTAATAAAAAAAGAAATTTGAAAAAGGGGGAAGGAATTTTCGAAAATTAGAGAGAGAATTAGTTAGGTAGTTTTGAAAAAGATAAGAATCAATAAAAAAGTCAAGTGGTTAATTGAAAAAGATTTGAAAATCAAATTTGGAAAGATAAGAAGTTAGAAAAGAAGTTAGAAAAGATTTTGAAATTGATATTGAAAAAGATGTGATTGAAACTTATTTTGAAAAAGATTTGAAAAAGAAATTTAAAAAGATTTGATTTTTGAAAATTAAAGTTGATTACTTGACTAACAAGAAACTAAAAAGATTTGATTTTAAAGTTTAAAAATTGAACCTTTCTTACTAGGCAAGTAACAAACTTAATATTTTTGAATCAATCACATTAATTGTTAGTAAAGATTTAAAATTATGAAACAAAATAAGAAAAGATTTTTGAAAATTAATTTGGAATTTTTGAAAATTATGAAAGAAAAATGAAAAAGATTTGATTTTTGAAAATGATTTTGAAAAAGATAAGATTTTCAAATTGAAAATTTGATTTGACTCTTAAGAAACAATTGAATTTTAAAAATTTTTGAAAAAGCCAACTCAAATTTTCGAATTTGATGAGAAGAAAAAGGGAAAGATATTTTTTTGATTTTTGAATTTTTAATGAAGAAAGAGAAAAACATAAAATTGATGCAAAACATAAAAATTTTGGATTAGAATAAAAGATGCATGCAAGAACACTGAGTTTCAAGATGAACACCAAGAACACTTTGAATGTCAAGATGAACACCAAGAACTTATTTTTTGAAAAATTTTTAAGAAAAGAAAAACATGCAAGACACCAAACTTAGAAATTTTTAATATTTAGACACTAAGAATTCAAGAATGCATATGAAAAACAAGAAAATACACAAAACAAGAAAATATGAAGATCAAACAAGAAGACTTGTCAAGAACAACTTGAAGATCATGAAGAACAAGAAAGAGACTCAATGCATGTGTTCTTCAAAAATTTAAAGAATAATTAAAAAGATGCAATTGATACTAGACTTAAACAAGAAACATCAAATTTTTGGTTTTATGATTTTATAAATTTTTTTGGATTTTTTTCGAAAATTATTTTAAAAAGGAAAATAAGGATTTCAAAATTTTTAGTAGGAATTCCAGGAATCTTGCATTGTTAGTCTAAAGCTCCAGTCCAGGAATTAGACATGGCTCACTAGCCAGCCAAGCTTTCAGTGAAAGCTTCGGTCCAAAACACTAGACATGGCCAATATTCTTAAAATTCTGAAGAAAAATATATTTTTTTGAAAAATATTTAAATAAATTTTTTTTATTTTTTTTTCGAAAATGAGAATAACAAAAAACAAAAAGGTTAAAATTAAAATAAAGTTACCTAATCTGAGCAACAAGATGAACCGTTAGTTGTCCAAACTCGAACAATCCCCGGCAACGGCGCCAAAAACATGGTGCGCAGAAATCGTGACGGTTCTATTCCTTGGTAACGACGCTGAAAACTTTATACGCACGTTCATAATCTTAATTCTTTGTCACAACTTCGCACAACTGACCAGCAAGTGTACTGGGTCGTCCAAGTAATAAACCGTACCTGAGTAAGGGTCGATCCCACGGAGATTGTCGGCTTGAAGCAAGCTATGGTCACCTTGTAAATCTCAGTCAGGCGGAGTCAAATGTTTTTATGAATTGATAAGTAAAAGATAAATAAAATATAAAATAGGATAGTGGTAATTATGTAATTCATTGGTGAAAATTTCAGATAAGCGTATAGAGATGCTTTCGTCCCTCTGAACCTCTGCTTTCCTGCTGTCTTCATCCAATCCTTCCTACTCCTTTCCAAGGCAAGCTGTATGTTAGGCATCACCGTTGTCAATGGCCACCTGTCCTCTCAGTGAAAATGGTCCAATGCGCTGTCACTGCATGGCTAATCATCTGTCGGTTCTCGATCATACTGGAATAGGATCCATTGATCCTTTTGCGTCTGTCACTATGCCCAGCACTCACGAGTTTGAAGCTCGTCACAGCCATCCCTTCCCAGATCCTACCCGGAGTACCACAGACAAGGTTTAGACTTTCCGGATCTCAAGAATGGCCATCCATGGGTTCTAACTTATACCACGAAGATTCTAATATCTCAGACTCGGTCTCTTGTATTAGATATCTAAGAGATATTCATTATAGCTTGTTTGCATGTAGAACAGAAGTGTTTGTCAGGCACGCATTCATAAGTGAGAATGATGATGAGCGTCACATAATCATCACATTCATCATGTTCTTGGGTGCGAATGGATATCTTAGAGAAGAAATAAGCTTGAATTTAATAGAAAAACAGTAGTACTTTGTATTAATTCATGAGGAACAGCAAAGCTCCACACCTTAATCTATGGTGTGTAGAAACTCTACCGTTGAAAATACATAAGTGATAAGGTTCAGGCATGGCCAAATGGCCAACCCCCAAAACGTGATCAAAGGATCAAAAGATAATCCAAAGAAGTAAATACAATAGTAAAAGGTCCTATTTATACTAAACTAGTTACTAGGGTTTACAGAGATAAGTAAATGATGCAGAAATCCACTTCCGGGGCCCACTAGGTGTGTGCTTGGGCTGAGCATTGAGCTTTACACGTGTAGAGGTATTTCTTGGAGTTGAACGCCAGTTTGTAACCTATTTCTGGCGTTTAACTCCACTTTGCAACCTGTTTCTGGCGTTTGACTCCAGAATGCAGCATGGAACTGGCGTTCAATGCCAGTTTATGTCGTCTATCCTTAATCAAAGTATGGACTATTATATTTTGCTGGAAAGCCCTGGATGTCTAATTTCCAACGAAATTGAGAGCGCGCCATTTGGACTTCTGTAGCTCCATAAAATCCACTTTGAGTGCAGGGAGGTCAGAATCCAACAGCATCTGCAGTCCTTCTTTAACCTCTGAAACTGATTTTTGCTCAAGTCCCTCAATTTCAGCCAGAAAATACCTGAAATCACAGAAAAACAAACAAACTCGTAGTAAAGTCAAGAAATGTGAATTTTAATTAAAAACTAATAAAAATATACTAAAAACTAACTAAATTATACTGAAAACTATGTAAAAACAATGCTAAAAAGCATATAAATTATTCGCTCATCACCTATACCACGAAGGTTCTAATCTTAGATTAGAAACCCAAGAGATACACATTCAAGCTTGTTTGCATGTAGAATGGAAGTGGTTGTCAGGCACGCGTTCATAGGTGAGAATGGTGATGAGTGTCACATAATCATCACATTCATCATGTTCTTGAGTGTGAATGAATATCTTGGAGAAGAAATAGGCTTAACTTGAATAGAAAAATAATAGTACATTGCATTAATTCATGAGGAACAGCAGAGCTCCACACCTTAATCTATGGTGTGTAGAAACTCCACCGTTGAAAATACAAAAGTGATAATGGTGTTCATTGGCTTCGGCCCCAGAGGGGGAACCAGAATGACCAAGATTGATAGATGAAAATACAATAGCAAAATGTCCTATTTATAGAGAACTAGTAGCCTAGGGTTATAGAAATAAATAATTAATGCAGAAATCCTCTTCCGGGCCCACTTGTTGTGTGCTTGGGCTGAGCATTGAAGCTTTCACATGTAGAGAATTTTCTTGGTGTTAAACGCCAGCTTTTGTGCCAGTTTGGGCGTTTAACTCCAGCTTTTATGCCAGTTCTGGCGTTTTGACGCCAGAATTTTTATGCCGACTTGGAACGCAGATTTGGGCCATCAAATATCGGGCAAAGTATAAACTATTATATATTGTTGGAAAGCCCAGGATGTCTACTTTCCAACACAATTGAAAGCGCGTCAATTGGGCTTCTATAGCTTCAGAAAATCTACTTTGAGTTCAGGAAGGTCGGAATCCAATAGCATCTGCAATCCTTTTTCAGCCTCTGAATCAGATTTTTGCTCAGGTCCCTTAATTTCAGCCAAAAAATACCTGAAATTACAGAAAAACACATAAACTCATAGTAAAGTCCAAAAATGTAATTTTTATTTAAAAACTAATAAAAATATAATAAAAAGTAACTAAAATATATTAAAAACTACCTAAAAACAATGCCAAAAAGCGTATAAATTATCCGATCATCATACATATTGATAGAATTAGTTTAAATTCATGTTTTGTTTTATTTGTTAAGTTTATTTGGTAGTTTAGTATGTTAAATACGGTTTTAGGGTGTTTCGGTAGCTGTTTGGAGGTTTGGAATGCTTGAGTTGGTGCAAAAAACATAGAAAAAAATTTTGAAAAACAGAGCACCAAGCCGCGCGTGCGCGCACTTGGCGCGTACGCGTGGCTCAAGCATTTTCGACCATCCATGCGCACGCGTACATGGTGTGTACGCGTGGATGCGAAAATTCCACCCCCAGCCAAAAACCCAAAAGTGAGGCCTGCATTGTGCGAACATTGGGCCTAAGGCACAAACCAACCCGCGCGTACGCGCACCTGGTGCGTACGTGTCCTTGATGCTGATTGCACAATGCGCGCGCACGCACACTGTGCGTGTGCACCGATAGCGGCACCTACCATCTTGGTATATTTTCCAGAGAGTTGCGCCAATTCTGAGCTGACACTGTGCCCTGCGCATAACCTCACCCACGCGTGCGCACACCTGGCGCGTACGCGCCCGTCGGCCAAAATGTGCATCGGCGCGTAAGCGTGCATGACGCGTCCGCGCCGATAAAAAAAAAAGAGTTTTTTTTCTCATACTCTATTTTCTTTTGTCCATTGCATTCTCATACTTTTATTCTCTAAATTTTCATTTTGTTTTTATAGCCTATTTTTACTTCAATTTTTTTGAGTTTCTTATTTTAATAATGGTGTTGAATTCTCTTACTCAATTGTTGAGAATTTCTTGCATTACTTTGGTGCTTCGTGACTTGTTTGATATTGATGGGTGATGGAACTTTTAAATCAATGCTTCATCTTGTATGACTCTTGTGTCTTTGTGCGTTGATATGACCTCTTATTGTCTTTCATGACCAACTTTTTCTTATTTGAACTTGATGCTCACTATGCTCTTCATGCTTTGATTTTACTCTTGCATCAAGTGTTAGTTAATATGCCTTAGCTTATATTATTTTCTCACCCATATGTTGTAGCTACCATGTAGTGAGAACCCTACTTTTATTTGGCATTAGCCCCCGCCTATGTTCTATTTGCTTTGCTATCTTTGCTATAGGCTTAATTTTCTTTCTTTTTCACTCTTTTTAGGTTGGCCACCAAAAAGAAGGAAAAAGGAAGAGTCTCAAAATGGGGCAACAAATAAGTCATCCGCACAACCTGTTGAAGGAGCTCATCAATTGTAGCAACTCGTCCACCTTGCTCTTCTTTGCATGCACCGAGGACGGTACAATCTTCAAGTGTGGGGAGGTCGTTCAACCGATCTCCGTGGGTAACAAATTCTTTTTCCAACACCAATTCTCAGTTTTCTTTGTTAGATTAGTTATTGCATTGCATGATAGGTTGCATGATAGCTAGAATTTGTACATATTTTTATCACTTCTTTCTTATTAGGACTACTTGGTTATGGTGATGATTTCTTTTCTAAGAAAACTGTTTTAGGGCACCCTACGAATATGAAAATTTTTTTTGTTGAACTTGCTTGAAAGAATTTATTTTGGAACATGTTTTTTGAGCTAGGAATACACAAGCTTGTGAGATTTGAGCCTAATGGTATGGTTACATCTTATAACCACTTATTTTCCTTCTTGTGTGCAATTGTTCTCTTTCTATGATTGTAATCTTTGATTTCTTTGATTCTCTATGTCCATTATTTTGTGTATTCATGCATTTATATGATTGAAGCTCACTTACCCAAATAGCCTTACCTTTTACCATCCATTGTTAACCAACTTTGAACCTACGATTAACCTACTTTGTTCTTAATTTAGCACATTACAAGCCTTAAAGCGAAAAATAATGAATGTTCTTAATTTGGATCTTTGATTAGCTTAGGCTAGTGAGTGTGAGTATCGTTCAAGTGTGGGAAAATTTGGGACATTGGTTGAGAGAAAAGGGTGTTTTTGTTGTGTATTTCTATATTTGGGAATTGGGTACATGCTCATGTGTAATAAATGTAAAACCATATACATTGATGCTTTTGTATATGCTTTATTGCAAAAAGAAAAGAAATGAGAAAATGAAAAGAAAGAAAAAAATATATCTAGATATCAAAAGAAAAAAAATAGAAAGAAAAGAAAGGAAAAGAAAAGTAATAAAAAGGGGACAAAATGCCCCAAGTAAAGCTCAATAAAATCAATGCATATGTGTTGTGATCAAGAAAAAAAATACATGAGTATGTGAAAAAGTGAAGAATGGGTAGTTAGATTTGTTTAGAATTGTATAGATTGCTATATAGGTTAGGTGGGAAGTTTAAGGTAATCAAAGATTCAAATTTCAAGTCCACTTGACCAAATATGCATCCCTACCTTGACCCTAGCCCCATTACAACCTATGAAAAGTCCTCATGATAGATGTATGCATGCATGAAATAAATGTTGATTGTTAGATGAAAAACAAAACTTGGAAAGCATGATTAGGGGAGAATTGAGAGAATCGACCCTATACATTTGAGCGACTAGAGTGCAAACTCTTCCGGTGAGGGTTCGATGCTCAATTCCATGATTCCTGGCCTTCATGAGCGTTCTTCTTGCAAGTCTATTTGAACTTCATTTTTTTACTTGAATTGGTAGGATTCATGAGTCGTCATATGACCTTAGCCCTACCCGTTTATACATGCTCTTGGAGGATTGATTTATTTTTTAACCAAGTAGGTAGAATTATTTTGTATTTAGTTGCATTCATATAGATAGATGCATATAGTTTAGGTTGCATATAGTTTATTTACATTGAATAAATGTTGATACCCTTTTTTCTCTCTCTTGGTTTAAGCATGAAGACATGCTTGGTTTAAGTGTGGGGAGGTTGATAAACCCCACTTGTAGGGTTTATCTTGTATTGATTTTTGGGGATTTTATCATCTTTTACCCACATTTATCCAATGAAATAGCATGGTTTTGTAAATTCTCCTTTAATTGTGCTTAAGAGTGAAAACATGCTTTTGAGGTCTTAAAATAGCTAAATTTAATTCACCTTGATTCCATTAGATGCCTTGATATATTTTTTAAGTGATTTCAGATTTAGGAGGCAAAGATTGGATCAAGGGAATGAAGGAAAAGCATGTAAAAATGGAGAACTCATGAAGAAATAAAGGAATCGCAAAAGCTGTCAAGCCGACCTCTTCGCACTTAATCGACCATAACTTGAGCTACAGAGGTCCAAATGATGCGGTTTTAGTTGCTTAGAAAGCTAGCATCCGGGGCTTCGAAATGATATAAGATTTGCCATAGTTGCATCGTGCATAGGGGTGCGCACGTGCACAGTACGCATACGCGCCGATGGTTGCACATGCTTCACTTAATGCAACTCGTGGCCAGCGAATTCTAAGGCATTTTGGGCCCAATCCAACTAATTTCTGATGCTATTTAACCCAAGGATTGAAGAGGGATGAGAGACCTTTAGTTACAATTAGTTTTATTTTTAGTTTTATCATGCTTTAGTTAGTTTCTAAAGAGAGAAGCTATCTCTTCTCTCTAGAATTAGGAGTAGGTTAGATCTAGATTAGGAATTCTTAGATCTAGCTTAATTTCATGCTTTGATTTACTTTTCCTTTTGCAATTCTTCTTCTTCTACATCTCTTCTCTCTAGTTTAGCATTTAATTCTTGTAATTCTCTACTTTTATGTTGATGCACTTTTGTTGTTCCATTTTCTTTTAATGCAATTTATGATTCATGTTCCTTTATTGTTGATTTGCTTTATTGTTGTTTAATTCCTTGCAATTGAGTGGTGTAGATTTACTTTCCTTGCTATTTTACTATGTTTTCCTTTTATGCCTTCCAAGTATTTGATGAAATGCTTGGAAGGATGTTAGAGTAGAATTTTGTGCTCTTGGCTTGGGAAGGTAACTTAGGAACTCTTGAGTTACTAATGTCCAAGTGATTGGTGATTGGGAGCCATTAACTCTAGATCTCACTAATTGAATTGGTGGAGAACTAGGACTTATGGACTTGGATTGACACAGCTCATTTGACTTTCCTTTATGAGTTAGAGGATGACTTAATAGGGTTGATGCTTGCCGTTGTGGTTAGTGATTAGGATAGAGATCCTTGACCACCAAACCTTGCCAAGACCTTTTTAGCTATTAATTTAATTCATCCCCATTTACATTTCATGTCTCTTATCAAAAACCCCAAACATAACTCATAACCAATAACAAGGACACTTTATTGCAATTCCTAGGGAGAACGACCCGAGGTTTAAATACTTCGGTTTATAGATTTTAGGGGTTTGTACTTGTGACAAACAATCTTTTGTGTGAAAGGATTATTGTTTGGTTTAGAAACTATACTTGCAACGAGAATTCATTTGTGAATTCTAAACTGTCAAAAGTCCGTTCGTCATAGAACCATGTAAATCTACTCCAAATCACTTACTTATAGTGCAAGAAAGTGCATAAAACCTAATGAAACAAGTGAAAAATGCTTGAAAAGCTAGCATAAGATGACCTGTCATCAGAAGGGCTCATTGAACCACCAATACAAGAAGCTCTTGATGAAGAGAACACTCCAACACACACAACCACCAAGTCTTGATATCCAAGATATGAAGGCAAGTAACAAGAGCACCGAGAAGAGGACTGTGACCAAGATACCAAGGACAACATTCAAGAAAAGGTCTACTGCAAACAATCATTCCCCTGATCCAGCAAGCAAGTTCAATCCAGCAAACAACAAAAGGAAGCTTGCTGAGGAGAGACTAAAACAGGGGACAATAGCTGAATCTTCTCCCCTCTTGAGGTCATTCCTCTTAACAAACTGGAAGAAGAGGAAGAAAGTGAAAAACAACAAGTCAAGCTAATGACACTAAAGGAGCACTTGTTGGGAGGCAACCCAACCTTAGGTAATATTTCATTTCTCTGCTTTGTTTATTTTCTTTCCTTGCTTCGTTTAATTTCAATAAATTGGCATATGATTACATTCTAAGTTTGGTGTTGCCCTGCAACATTTTGCTTTCAATCTTTCTGGATGATTGCATTAATTTTAAATTGAAAGTGTCACACTAAGTTTCTAAGATTGGTGTGCCACTTAATTTTCTATTGCAATAAATCCAACAACACCACTTGACTGCATAATCATAATGTCTTTATAGTGTTATCTTTCTTTTGGTTTGACAATTTTTATTATTCTCTTTGTTTTAGTCATTTCTTTGTTTTTAATGTTTTTATTTATTTTGCTCCTTAACTATTTTTGTTAATACCTCACCAAGAAATCCTTATTCATGACAGATTCTTCGCTTGGTGATTGTATTTAACATATAATAGTTCCCTTCATTTAGTTTTAGTTCAAATAAATTGACATATGGTTGCATTCTAAGTTTGGTGTTGCTATGCAACAAAAATTTGTTTCCAATCTATTCTGGATACTTGCATCAATTCCAAGTGAAAGTGTCACACTAAGTTTGGTGTGCCACCTATCTTTTATGCAATGTATCATGCACACCCTCTTATTTTTACAATCACAATGTCTCTGTTTCCTGTGCCTTCATTGTTATTTTTCATTTTTCTTGCTTACACACATGTACTACTAACATTTCATTGTGTAAGACACTCATGATCCATCATAAACCCCATCACCACTGTACCAATTGTTGCTTGAGGATAAGCAAACATTCTAGGTCGGTATGGGAAGGGGAAGAATAGGAGGAAAAGGACAACAACAAGGAAGATGAACTACAAGGTGGTAACGCTCCTTTCTCCTCCTACTTACTTCCAACATTGTAAATTGCATGATTCTCTTTATCTACTCTGTATGCATGTGTGTTATGAATAAGCATAGTTTGATTACTGATTTTTAACATCTTGTTGTGACATTATGACTACCAACTTGAGTTTTGTGAGTTCAAAAGTAATAAAGTATCATGATTATAAACAAACAAGGCATTAAAGAAGAACTTAGCATGAGCTTATGAGTATTGGAAGGCTAGTATGGTTAATTGTTGCTCAATTGCATTAGATTTTATTTAATTGAAGTTTTCATCTAGGACATTTTATGAAATTTTTGAAATCATGAAAACCTTAAAGAAGCAAATACAGTTAAGGCAAGAAAAGCAAAAGGGAAAGAATGAGAAAGCTGAAGGCTCTGAGTACCAATGACAATTCATTTGTTAAGTACTTGTAGTGTTTATGTATCAGGCAAAAAGCTTGAAAACAAAACACTTAGAGTCAATGCTAGGCTCAAGTGCAAAAGCACTCCCTCAAAGCTCAAGGCTCTGAGCATCAATGATTAGAGAGTCAAGAAAAGAAACAAATAAGCTTAATGAAGTCCTCTAATCAAATGCTTGTGGTGCTTATGTATCAAGTGGTAATACTTAAAAACAAAGAATTTAGAGTCGTAGCTATGTTATTAACTCATGGGGAAAAGCACCCAAAAGGAGAAGCTAATAAGAAAATGAAAAGCTTATTTGCAGGAAGAAATATAAGGAAAATATTTCATAAAATGGGCTAGATAGAAGAATCAATCATTTACATTTTTTTTTGTGATTGTAGCATGCATAGAAAACTAGCCAACCATGAATATCAAATTGCTATTCTTCTCACCTTGGTTTGTCAAAACTTACTGCATGATTCTTTTCTTGCTTGGGGACAAGCAAGGTTTAAGTTTGGTGTTGTGATGACATGTCATCATGTCATGTTTTTCTATACTTTTTCATACAAGAAATTGATGATTAGTGCTTAAATATTGAATGATTTTGTGCTTAAATGGTATATTTCTTTGATCTTTTGATTTTATAAACTTTGTAGAAAATAAGAGGAAAAAGAAGCAAAAAAGCACAAAATAAGCCAAAAAGGAGAAAAGAGGAATTTTTGGGCACACTTTTAAAGTTGGAGCACGCTTTGGAGCCTTAGGCCACACTTTTAAAAGCATGACCCATGACTAAATCAAGGAAGCATGCTCTGTTTTCATAATCAGCGCTCATTTGCAAAGAGAGTGCTAAGTTTACTAAAGGAGCATTTTTGGGCAGATCTGAATTTGGGAATGAAGAATTGGTATCGACGTGCACGCGTCGAAATTGGAACTTTGGAAGGCCACGCGTACGCATGCATGACGCGTACGCGTGGGGACTGGCATTTTGGAAGACCACGCGTATACGTATGTGATGCGTACGCGTGGGACAGCGTTGTCAAAGCGAGCGCTACGTTCACAAAGTGAACGCTGATATGGACGCGTAGGCGTACGGCACGCGTACGCATCACAAGCTCAAAATCTAAAGATCACGTGTATGCGTAAGTGACGTGTATGCATCGATGGGCGAAAATGAAAAAAGCACGCGCAAGCGCGTGGGTGAATGAACGCTGTGCTCAATTTAAAAACACTCCGTTCTCCTGGAAGTGCAACTCTGGCTCAATTAATCTGATTCAAAGCCCATCGAGAATTCAAAGCAAGCAAAGTCCATTAACATCACTCAAAGGCACAAGAAACAGTTAGAATAGGAATTTCATTTGAGTTGTAATTTGTTTGTAATTTCATTTTCATTTTGTAAAGCCTATATAAAGGCATCAGTTTTATTTCATTAGAGCAGACATGCACAGTAGGAGTAGGAGAAGAATAGAAGGCTCAGGCTAGAGGATTAGAGACTCCAGATCTCTCTTGGAGGATTAGAGACTCCAGAGATTCTTAGCATAGTTGATACACTTTTATTTTTCTGCACTATTCCATTTTAGTATTCAAATTGGCTTATGAAATTTCAGTTTCTGATAATTCTCTTCTGCAAATTTACTTTCTACAACTTTACATTTGAGTTTGCTGTGAACTGAATTTACTTTTCATGCAATTTAACTCTTCTGCAATTGTTCTGAGTTCTGATTTACTGCCTTCTTTAATTTTCCTGCACCCAATTCCCTTTACATTTGGTGCAATTTACTTTTCTTGCTCTTTAGGTTTCTACAAATCTACATTCTGCACTTTTTTTTTCTGCAATTTACTTTCTGTCGCTTCATTTTCACCCAATTCCCCACTATTAGCTTGACTAAACTAATCACCTCACTAAAGTTGCTTGATCCATCAATCCCTGTGGGATTGACCTCACTCTTGTGAGTTATTACTACTTGATGCGACCCGGTACACTTGCCAGTGAGTTTGTGTGGAATCGTTTTTCCCTCATCACATAACATTTTCAAAAATCATATCTTTTTCAAAATCTTATCTTTTCTTATCTCAAATTCAAATTTCAAATTTTAAAATCTTTTTTTTTAAAATCAAATTTCAAATCTTATATTGTTGACTTTTTCAAAATCCAAAAATTTAAAATTTCAAAACCAATGTTTAAAATTCAAATTTAAATTTCAAAATTAAAATCTTAATTTTCAAATTTTAAATCTTAAATTCAAATCTTTTCTCAATCAGTTACATATCTTCTCTCTCTTCTTTTTCAAAACTTCCTAACTAATTCTTCTCTTATTTTTTGAAAATTATTTTCATCTTCTCTCTCTTCTATTTTTGAATTTCATAGTTTAATTTTCAATTCTTTTTAAATTATTAATCTTATTTTTTGAAATTAATTGATAAGAAAATTTAATTATTGTTTATCTTCACTACTTCTATCTCTTCTTCTACTCCTTCTATCTTCATCCTTCTTCCTCTTATTCTACCTTTCTTCATCATGAACCCAAATAGGAATGAAGAGTTTAGAAGAACTCTGGGATCTTATACAAATTCCACTGCTGACTTCTATGGAAGAAGTATTAGCATACCTCACATTAGAGCAAGTAGCTTTGAACTCAACCCTCAACTTATTACTCTAGTGCAGCAAAACTGCCAGTATTATGGGATTGCTCAGGAAGAACCTACAGAATTCCTGGCAGACTTCTTAAAGATTGCTGACACAGTATATAATGAGGGAGTAGATCAAGATGTCTACAGACTATTACTTTTTCCTTTTGCTGTAAAGGACCAAGCGAAGAGGTGGTTGGATAACCAGCCTAAAGCCGGTTTGAAAACTTGAAAATAGTTAGTAGACAAATTTTTAAATCAATACTTTGCCCCAAGGAAGATGACCCAGTTGAGACTGGACATGCAAGGCTTCAAACAAGGAGATAATGAATCTCTTTATGATGTTTGGGAGAGGTATAGATGTAAAACCCGGTTAATTAATGACTAATTAACCCATAAATTAAAATATATTCTAAAAAATGAGAAATGAAATTTTTATGGTTTAATATGATAGAGGAAATTAAAACGGGAATTTCGGCGCCAATTTTAAAGAAATCGGCCCAAGATTGGGCCAAACGGGCCAAACTGGGCCAACCGGACCCAAGTTGGGCCCAAGGGCCCAGCCAAGCCTCATTGAATGAGAGAGCTCAGCTCTCTCTTCCCTCTCAAATACAACAAACACACAGAACACAAAGAAAGGAAAAAGGAGAGAAACATAAACCCTTGTTCCAACTTCCTTTGATCATATCTTTTGATCCGGAGCTCCGATTGATGCACCGTTTGCGGCCACGTGACCACGGTGTCAAGCTCTACAAAAATCATACAAGCAACCTTGAGGTAAGTCACAGTTTGCTCTTCGAATTATCAGCCCTCATTTTCGAAAATTTGTGGGTAAAGTGTTGAGATTTTTGAGTTTGGATGTTGTAAGCTCAAATTAATTCGAAGGGAAGGCTTTCTCTAGCTCCCTTCATCATTAGGTAAGGTGAGATTCTCAAACGCTAGTAAAAATGTTGAATTTGAGGTGTTGGGTATTGAGTTATTGTGTTTGGGTGTGACATTGTGGCTTAGGCTTTGTATATATGTATATTGGAGCTTGATTGGTGGTTTTGGCAAGCCTTGGAGTGGAGCTTGTGCTTGAAAATCTGTTGGTGAAGCATTGAGACATAGCAAGTTGAGGAAAAGTAAATTTGAGAGTGTTCCAGGTGGAACAGGAATCGACCAAGGTATAGTTTCGGTTTTTTGTATCTAAAACATAATGTGGTTATGAAAACGTAGGCTAGTGGACCTAGGATAAGATCTTTGAGCTATTAATGTGGTTAATGAATGATATAAGTTGTGTTGTTATGTATGCATCTAGTGGATGGTGACTTGTTGATATATTTGATGAATAAATTAGATTGAGATGGATATATGGGTAGTGGTTGAATGATTGTGAGTAATGATATTTGTTGGCAAAACATGTGGGGGTGGTATGGATTGATATGTTGAATTGATGGAAAGGATTGAAGCTCTTGTTGATGAGCATGTTTTGGAACATGATATTGATATATGTGAAGATATGGTGATTGATAAATTTGAATGTTTATTTGGAAATTGAGATATGAAATATTGATTATGATATGAGATTTGTTGAATCGAGATTTGGTTAAATAAAGGAAAATTTGGCTGGTTTTTGAATGAGTTTGGTAAGTGCATGTTTTAAAATGGGGAGTTTATAAGTTTTGGTGAAAATTGGAATTTTGATGAACTTCGACGGATCATATCTTGAGAAATTGTTTTCGGAATTTGATTTTTTTTATATCAATTGAAAGATTATTTCATAAGCTTTAAAATGGTATAAATTTGGTTGAAATCTGAATTTTGTGAAAGGAGATATGATCATTGGAAGTTTATGCCAAAATTCTGAATTCTGCGAATTCTGCAGAGTTTGTGAATTCTGGGTTGTGTGCGCACGCACAGACCATTGCGCACGCACAACCAGTGGAATTTTGGATCCTGTGCACACGTACAATCTGTGGAATTTTGGATGTTGTGCGCACGCACATCCCTGTGCGTACGCACAAGTGGAAATGGGGCTGCTATTGGGAGCGCTAGCACGCTCTGTGCGCGTACATGGCCAAAGGAGTTTTGCAAGCTGTGCGTATGCACACGTTGGGAACGGCATGCTATTGGTGGCGCTAGCATACCTTGTGCACACACCCAACCCTGGAGATTTTCCTTCCTTTGCGTACGCACATACCCCTGTGCGTACGCACGTGACCCAGTTCTTTTCTAAAACTTTTATTTTCAAGCTCTTCACATTCCTAACAAGCTCGTAACCTTCCGAGATTTTAGTTCACGCTTATAAACCCCCAAATTCATCCCTTAAGTCTTATATTGATATAGGATGCCTAGTGATTAAGAGAAAGCTAAGGAAGAGGGTAACTTATGGAGGAAGAAAGGGGATGTTTTGTTGAGTTGTGATGAGTGGTGCACAAAATCACAATCACACTTTTGTAATTCCGCACAACTAACCAGCAAGTGCACTGGGTCATCCAAGTAATACCTTATGTGAGTAAAGGTCGATCCCACGGAGATTGTCGGCTTGAAGCAAGCTATGGTTATCTTGTAACACTTAGTCAGGATATCAATAGTAATTCTCAGCTTTAATTGGAATGAGTAAAAGAACATGAATTAAATGATACTGTTATGCATTCATGGGGAACAGGTTGAGGTTTTGGAGATGCTCTGTCTTTTGAATCTTTGCTTTCCTACTATCTTCTTCTTCATGCATGCAAGGCTCTTTCCATGGCAAGCTGTATATTGTTGGATCACCGTTGTCAATGGCTACCATCCGTCCTCTCAGTGAAAATGGTCCGAATGCGCTGTCACCGCACGGCTAATCATCTGTCGGTTCTCACTCATGTTAGAATAGGATACATTGATCCTTTTGCGTCTGTCACTATGCCCAGCACTCGTGAGTTTGAAGCTCGTCACAGTCATCCCATCCCAGATCCTACTCGGAATACCACAGACAAGGTTTAGACTTTCCGGATCTCAGGAATGGCTGCCAATAATCCTAGCCTATACCACGAAGACTCTGATCATGAACCAAGAGGCTAAAAAATACACACTCAATCTAAGATAAAATGGAAGTGGTTGTCAGGCATGCGTTCATAGGTTGAGAATGGTGATGAGTGTCACAGATCATCACATTCATCACGGTTAAGTACAAGCGAGTATCTTAGAACAGAAACAAGCGTGATTGAATAGAAAATAGAAGTAATTGCATTAATTCATCGAGACACAGCAGAGCTCCTCACCCCCAACCATGGGGTTTAGAGACTCATGCAGCCAGAAATACAATATGAAACGTGTAAAATGTCATGATGTCCATAGTAAGTCTCTAAAAGTTATTTTTATACTAAACTAGTAGCTAGGGTTACAGAAAATAAGTAACTAAGTACAGATAGTGCAGAAATCTACTTCTGGGGCCCACTTGGTGTGTGCTTGGGATGAGCATTGAGCTTTACACGTGTAGAGACTTCTCTTGGAGTTAAATGCCAGGTTGCAGCCTGTTTGTGGCATTTTAACTCTGGTTTGTAACCTGTTTCTGGCGTTTAAGTTCATAATAAGGCAGGAAGTTGGCATTTGAACGCCAGTTTACGTCGTCAAAACTCAGGCAAAGTATGGACTATTATATATTTATGAAAAGCCCTGGATGTCTACTTTCCAACGCAATTAAGATCGCGTCATTTAAGTTTCGGTAGCTCCAGAAAATCCATTTCGAGTGCAGGGAGGTCAGAATCCAACAACATCTGCAATCCTTTTTCAGCCTCTGAATCAGATTTTGCTCAGGTCCCTCAATTTTAGCCAGAAAATACCTGAAATCACAGAAAAACACACAAACTCGTAGAAAAGTCCAGAAATGTGAATTTGTCTTGAAAACCAATAAAAACATAGTAAAAACTAATTAAATTATACTAAAAACTACCTAAAAACAATGCCAAAAAGAGTATAAATTATCCGCTCATCACAACACCAAACTTAAATTGTTGCTTGTCCCCAAGCAACTGAAAATAAAAGAGGATAAAAAGAAGAGAATATACTATAAATTCCAAAATATCAATGAAACTTAGCTCCAATTAGATGAGCGGGACTCGTAGCTTTTTGCCTCTGAACAGTTTTGGCATCTCACTTATCCTTTGAAGTTCAGAATGATTGGCATCTATAGTAACTCAGAATTTAGATAGTGTTATTGATTCTCCTAGTTCAATACGTTGATTCTTGAACACAGCTACTTTATGAGTCTTGGCCGTGGCCCTAAGCACTTTGTTTTCCAGTATTACCACCGGATACATAAATGCCACAGACACATAACTGGGTGAACCTTTTCAGATTGTGACTCAGCTTTGCTAGAGTCCCCAATTAGAGGTGTCCAGGGTTCTTAAGCACACTCTTTTTTGCTTTGGATCACGACTTTAACCGCTCAGTCTCAAGCTTTTCACTTGACACCTTCACGCCACAAGCACATGGTTAGGGACAGCTTGGTTTAGCCGCTTAGGCCAGGATTTTATTCCTTTGGGCCCTCCTATCCATTAATGCTCAAAGCCTTAGATCCTTTTTATTTTACCCTTGCCTTTTAGTTTAAAGGGTTACTGGCTTTTTGCTCTTGCCTTTTGGTTTAAAGAGCTCTTGGCTTTTTCTGCTTGCTTTTTCTTTTTCTTTCTTTTTTTTTGCCATTTTTTTTCGCAAGCTTTTGCTTTTCACTGCTTTTTCTTGCTTCAAGAATCAACTTTATTATTTTTCAGATTATCAAATAACATTTCTCCTTTTTCATCATTCTTTCAAGAGCCAACAATTTTAATATTCATAAACAACAAATTCAAAAGACATATGCACTGTTCAAGCATTCATTCAGAGAAACAAAAAGTATTGTCACCACATCAAAATAATTAAACTAATTTCAAGGATTAATTCGAAATCATGTACTTCTTGTTCTTTTGTGATTAAAAACATTTTTCATTTAAGAAAGGTGATGGATTCATAGGACATTCATAGTTTTAAGGCATAGACACTAGACACTAATGATCATGTAAGAAAGACACAAACATAAATAAACATAAAGCATAGAGAGCGAAAACAGAAAAAATAAATAGACAAGGAGATTAAGGAACAGGTCCACCTTAGTAAGGGTGGCGTCTTCTTCCTCTTGAAGAACCAATGGTGCTCTTGAGCTCCTCTATGTCTCTTCCTTGCCTTTGTTGCTCCTCCCTCATAGCTCTTTGATCTTCTCCAATCTCATGGAAGGTGCCATATGGTTATGGAAAATTAAAAAGTAGGGCTTTTCCATACCAAACTTAAAATGTTTGCTCGTCCTCGAGCAAAAGAAGAAAGAAAGGAGGAGATGGAGATGTGTGGTGGGTTTGGCCAAGGGAGGGTGATAGTGTGTATGAGGGGTTTATGATGGATGGATGTGAGTGGTGAAGATAGTATGGAAAAGAGGGTGGGGTAGGTGGGGCTCCTATGGGATCCACAGATCCTGAGAGGTCAAGAACTTAGCATCACTGATCCATTGAGGCGTGCAAAATGCCCTTAGAGTGCAATCCTGGCATTTAACGCCAGACTACTGCTTGTTTCTGGCGTTAAACGCCAGCTTTTCTCCCTTTATTGGCGTTTAACGTCAAGTTGGTGCTTGTTTCTGGCGTTAAACGCCAGACTGTAGCTTGTTTCTGGTGTTTAATGCCAGCTTGATGCTTCTTTCTGGCGTTAAACGCCAGTCTGATGCTTCTTACTCGCGTTTAAATGCCAGTAAACTCTTCCTCTACGGTGAGCTATTTTTAATGCTATTTTTTATTTTGCTTTGATTTTTGTGACTCCACTTGATCATCATCCTAATGAAAACATAAAATAAAAATGGAAAACAGAAAATTAACATAGATAAGTAAAAATTGGGTTGCCTCCCAATAAGCGCTTCTTTATTGTCTTTAGCTGGATCTTACTGAGCTTTTAATCTAGTCTCAGCTTTGAGCATTCTTGCTCAACATTGCCTTCAAGATAATGCTTGACTCTCTATCCATTAACAATAAACTTCTTATTAGAATCAATGTCTTGAAGCTCCACATAGCCATATGGTGACACACTTGTAATCACATATGGTCCCCTCCACCGGGATTTTAGTTTCTCGGGGAAAAATCTGAGCCTAGAGTTAAACAGCAGAACCTTCTGTCCTGGTTCAAACACTCTAGATGACAGCTTTCTGTCATGCCACCTTTTTGCTTTCTCTTTGTAAAGCTTGGCATTTTCGAAAGCAGTGAGTCTGAATTCCTCTAGCTCATTCAGCTGGAGCAATCTTTTTTCTCCAGCTAATTTGGCATCAAAGTTTAGGAACCTGGTTGCCCAGTAGGCTTTATGCTCTAGTTCCATGGGCAGATGATAGGCCTTACCATACACAAGCTGGTATGGAGAGGTCCCTATAGGAGTCTTGAATGCTGTTCTGTATGCCCACAGAGCGTCATCCAAGCTTCTTACCCAATCCTTTCTATGGGTACTTACAGTCCGTTCCAGGATTCTTTTTAGTTCTCTATTAGAGACTTCAGCTTGCCCATTTATCTGTGGATGATATGGAGTTGCCACCTTGTGGCTAATTCCATATCGGACCATAGCAGAGTAAAGCTGTTTGTTGCAGAAGTGAGTGCCCCCATCACTAATTAGTGCTCTAAGGACACCAAACCTGCTGAAGATATATTTCTGGAGGAACTTCAGCACTCTCTTAGTATCATTGGTGGGTGTTGCAATGGCCTCTACCCATTTGGATACATAGTCAGCTGCCACCAGAATATAAATGTTTGAGTATGATGGTGGGAAAGGCCCCATGAAGTCAATATCCCATACGTCAAACAACTCAATCTCTAAGATCCCTTACTGAGGCATGGCATAACTATGAGGTAGATTTCCAACTCTCTGGCAGCTGTTACAGTTATGCACAAACTCTCGGGAGTCTTTATAGAGAGTGGGCCAGTAGAAGCCACATTGGAGAACTTTTGTGGCTGTTCGCTCACCTCCGAAATGTCCTCCATATTGTGATCCAAGACAGTGCCATAGGATCTTCTGTGCTTCTTCTCTAGGCACACACCTACGGATTATTCCATCTGCACATCTCTTAAAGAGATATGGTTCATCCCACAGGTAGTACTTTGCATCAGTAATTAATTTTTTCTTTTGTTGCCTGCTGTACTCCTTGGGTATGAATCTTGCAGCTCTATTGTTTGCAATGTCTGCAAACCATGGTGTTTCCTGGATGGCAAACAATTGCTCATCCGGAAAGGTTTCAGAGATCTCAATAGAGGGAAAGGACGCCCGTTCTACTGGTTCTATCTGGGACAGATGATCAGCCACTTGGTTCTCTGTCCCTTTTCTATCTCTTATTTCTATATCAAACTCTTGCAGAAGCAACACCCATCTTATGAGCCTGGGTTTTGAATCCTGCTTCGTGAGTAGATATTTAAGAGCAGCATGGTCAGTGTACACAATCACTTTTGATCCTACTAAGTATGATCTAAACTTGTCAATGGCATAAACCACTGCAAGTAATTTTTTTCTGTGGTTGTGTAATTTTTCTGGGCATCGTTTAAAACACGGCTAGCATAATAAATGACATGCAGAAGCTTGTTATGCCTTTGTCCCAATACTGCACCAATGGCATGGTCACTGGCATCACACATTAGTTCAAATGGTAATGTCCAGTCTGGTGCAGAAATAACTGGTGCTGTGACCAGCTTAGCTTTCAGAGTTTCAAACGCCTGCAGACACTCTATGTCAAACACAAATGGCATGTCAGCAGCTAGCAGATTGCTCAAAGGTTTTGCAATTTTTGAAAAATCCTTTATAAACCTCCTATAGAATCCTGCATGCCCAAGAAAGCTTCTGATTGCCTTAACATTGGCAGGTGGTGGTAATTTTTCAATTACTTCAACTTTAGCTTGATCCACCTCTATTCCCTTGTTTGAAATTTTATGCCCAAGGACAATTCCTTCAGTCACCATAAAGTGCCATTTTTCCCAGTTTAAAACTAGGTTAGTATCTTGGCATCTTTTCAGAACAAGTGCTAAATGGTCAAGGCAAGAGCTGAATGAGTCTCCAAATACTGAAAAGTTATCCATGAAGACTTCCAAAAACTTTCTCTACCATATCAGAGAAGATAGAGAGCATGCACTTCTGAAAGGTTGCAGGTGCATTGCACAGACCAAAAGGCATCCTTCTGTAGGCAAACACTCCAGAAGGACATGTGAATGCTGTTTTCTCTTGGTCTTGAAGATCTACTGCAAGTTGGTTGTAACCTGAATAGCCATCCAAAAAGCAGTAGTATTCATGACTTGCTAGTCTTTCTAGCATCTGATCTATGAATGGTAAAGGAAAGTGATCCTTCCTGGTGGTTGTATTGAGCCTTATGTAATCAATACACATACGCCACCCTATAACTGTTCTTGTGGGAACCAGTTCATTTTTATCATTATGAACCACTGTCGTGCCTCCCTTTTTGGGGACAACTTGGACAGGGCTCACCCAGGGGCTATCAGAAATGGGATAAAGAATCCCAGCCTCTAGTAACTTGGTGACCTCTTTCTGCACCACCTCCTTCATGGCTGGATTTAGCCACCTCTGTGGTTGAACCACTGGCTTAGCATCGTCCTCTAATAGGATCTTGTGTATGCATCTTGCTGGGCTGATGCCCTTAAGATCACTTATGGACCACCCAAGGGCTGCCTTGTGTGTCCTTAGCACTTGAAGTAGTGCTTTCTCTTCCTGTGGATTTAAAGCAGAGCTTATGATGACCGGAAAAGTGTCACCTTCTCCCAGAAATGCATATTTCAGGGATGATGGTAGTGGTTTGAGCTCGGGTTTAGGAGGTTTCTCCTCTTCCTGAGGAAATTTCATAGGCTCTTTTATTTCCTCTGATTCCTCCAGATCAGGCTGGACATCTTTAAAGATATCTTCTAGCTCTAATTTGAGACTCTGAGCCTTGTTGATCTCCTCTACCAGGGAGTCAATAATATCAACACACATTCAGTCTTTTGATGTGTCTGGATGCTTCATTGCCTCAACGGCATTTAGCTTGAACTCGTCCTCATTGACTCTTAAGGTCACCTCCCCTTTTTAGACATCAATGAGGGTTCGTCCAGTTGCTAGGAAGGGTCTTCCTAGAATAAGAGTTGCACTTTTGTGCTCCTCTATTTCCAGCACTACAAAGTCAGTGGGAAAGGCAAATGGCCCAACCTTGACAATCATGTCCTCAATTATGCCTGATGGATATTTAATGGTGCCATCGGCAAGTTGAAGACATATCCTGGTTGCTTTGACCTCTTTAGCCAAGCCGAGCTTTCTGATAGTAGATGCAAGGATTAGATTGATACTTGCCCCAAGGTCGCATAGGGCTGTCTTGGTACAAGTACCCTCTAATGTGCATGGTATCATAAAGCTTCCGGGATCCTTAAGCTTCTCTGGTAAGCTTGTTAGGATGACTGCACTGCACTCTTCAGTGAGAAAAACCTTTTCTGTTTCTCTCCAATCCTTCTTATGACTTAAGATCTCTTTCATGAACTTAGCATAAGAGGGTATTTTCTCAAGTGCCTCTGCAAATGGAATCTTTATTTCAAGAGTCCTGAGATAGTCTGCAAAGCGAGCAAATTGTTTATCCTATTCCGCTTGGCAGAGTTTCTGAGGATAAGGTATTTTGGCTTTATATTGTTCAACCTTAGTTGCTGCAGGTTGATTTCCTACAGAGGCAGGTTGAGAAGCCTTCTTGAGGGAGTTAGTATCAGCACTTGCAGGTGTCTGATCCCTCACTGGCGTCTGGATGCCAGAACTGGACATGGATTGGGCGTTTAACGCCAGATTCCTACCCTTTTCTGGCGTTTGAACGCCAGAACTGGACATGGAATTGGAGTTTAACGCCAGTTTTTCACCTGTTTCTGGCATTTGATCGCCAGACATATTCCTCTCTGGGCTCTTACTGTCCTCAGAGGGATTTTGGGTAGCAGGTTGCTCTTCCTCTTTCAGCTGTTCTTTTCTTGGCTTTTCTGCTGCTTTGAGTTGAAGTGTTTAGCATTTTTCCACTTCTTAATTGAACTGCTTGGCATTCCTCTGTTATCTATTTTGATAACTGCTAGTTTGTCTGATTCAATTGTGATTCCATATCCTTGTTAGCAATTCTGGTCTCTTGTAGCATCTCCTTAAATTCTGCTAACTGCCTTGTTATAGAAGATAGTTCCTGATTGAGTTCAGCAACTTGTTCTTGAGGACTAAAGTCAATTGATACTGCCTTAGCTTCTTCTTTCATAGAGGACTCATTACTTATGTACAGATGCTGATTCCGAGCAACTGTATCAATAAGCTCTTGAGCCTCTTCAATAGTCTTTCTCAGGTGTATAGATCCACCAGCTGAGTGGTCTAGAGATATCTGAGCTCTTTCTGTAAGCCCATAGTAGAAGATGTCTAATTGCACCCACTCTGAAAATATTTCAGAGGGGCATTTCCTTAGCATCCCTTTGTACCTCTCCCAGGCATTATAAAGGGATTTATCATCCTCTTGTTTAAAGCCTTGGATGTCCAGCCTTAGCTGTGTCATCCTTTTTGGAGGGAAATATTGATTCAAGAATTTGTCTGATAACTGTTTCCATGTTCTTATGCTTGCTGTAGGTTGGTTATTTAACCACCTTTTAGCTTGATCTTTTACAGCAAACAAAAATAGTAACAGCCTGTATACATCCTGATCTACCTCCTTGTCACGTACTGTGTCAGCTATTTGCAAGAACTATGCCAGAAACTCAGTAGGTTCTTCCTGTGGAAGACCGAAATACTGGCAATTTTGCTGCACCATGACAATGAGCTGAGGATTTAGCTCAAAACTGCTTGCTTTGATGGGAGGTATACAGATGCTACTCCCATATGTAGCAGTCATGGGGTTAGCATATGACCCCAGAGTCCTTCTGGACTGTTCATTTCCACTTTGGTCCATGATGGAGAAAAGGAAATTGATGTGAATTGCAAATTAAAATATATTTTTATTTTTATCTTATTTAATTAAAAACAAACCGAATAATTAAAATTAAATAAAAATAATAAGATAAAATAAAATAATTAGAAATTAAAATGTAAATTTCGAAAACTAAGAGAAAAATAAATTTGAAAACTAAAATAATTACTTAATTAAGAAGATTTGAAAAACTTTGGATATGATTTTTGAAAAAGATTTTGAATTTTGAAATTTTAAAACAAAGATAAGATAGAATAGAAAGTTTTTAAAATAAAAATCAGAATTTTTAATGGAAAATTCGAAAATTAATTAAAATAAAGAGAAAAGATATTTTTAATTTAATGAAGAAAGAGAAAAATAGTAAAAATGACACCAAACTTAAATTTTTAGATCAAAACAAAGGAAACAAACAGGAAAACTTTGAATTTCACGATGAACGCTAAGAACAACTTTTGAAAAATTCTTAAGAAAACAGAAATACAAAGGACACCAAACTTAAAAATTTTTATATTCTGAGCACTAATAATTTGAAAAAAAATTGAAAGAAAAATAAAATCATGCAATTGACACCAAACTTAAAATATGAAACTAAACTCAAACAGAAAAACTCAATTATTAGTTTATAATAAATTTTTCGAAAAAAGTTGAAAAAGAAAATAAGGACTTTAAAAAAAAGTTTCAACCAAAAACAATAACAGAAGACATAATTTTACTGACTATAAACTAAAAAGATAAATTTTTCCTAATCTAAGCAACAAAATAAACCGTCAGTTGTCAAAACTCGAACAATCCCTGGCAACAGTGCCAAAATCTTGGTGCACGAAATCACAATCACACTTTTGCAATTTCGCACAACTAACCAGCAAGTGCACTGGGTCGTCCAACTAATACCTTACGTGAGTAAGGGTCGATCCCACGGAGATCGTCGGCTTGAAGCAAGCTATGGTTATCTTGTAACACTTAGTCAGGATATCAATAGTAATTCTCAACTTTAATTGGAATGAGAAAAAGAACATGAGTTAAATGATACTTGTTATGCAGTAATGGAGAACAAGATGAGGTTTTGGAGATGCTCTGTCTTTTGAATCTCTGCTTTCCTACTATCTTCTTCTTCACGCACGCAAGGCTCCTTCGATGGCAAGCTGTATGTTGGTGGATCACCATTGTCAACGGCTACCATCCGCCCTCTCAGTGAAAATGGTCCAAATGCGCTGTCACCGCACGGCTAATCATCTGTCGATTCTCACTCATGTTGGAATAGCATCCATTGATCCTTTTGCGTCTGTCACTACGCCCAGCACTCGTGAGTTTGAAGCTCGTCACATTCATCCCATCGCAGATCTTACTCAGAATACCACAGACAAGGTTTAGACTTTCTGGATCTCAGGAATGGCTGCCAATAATCCTAGCCTATACCACGAAGACTCTGATCATGAACCAAGAGGCTAAGAGATACACACTCAATCTAAGGTAGAACGGAAGTGGTTGTCAGGCACGCGTTCATAGGTTGAGAATGGTGATGAGTGTCACGGATCATCACATTCATCACGGTTAAGTACAAGCGAGTATCTTAGAACAAAAACAAGCGTGATTGTTTAGAAAACAAAAGTAATTGCATTAATTCATCGAGACACAGTAGAGCTCCTCACCCCCAACCATGGGGTTTAAAGACTCATGCCATCAGAAATACAATATGAAATGTGTAAAATGTCATGATGTCCATAGTAAGTCTCTAAAAGTTGTTATTATACTAAACTAGTAGCTAGGGTTATAGAAAATAAGTAACTAAGTGCAGATAGTGCAGAAATCCACTTCCGGGGCCCACTTGGTGTGTGCTTGGGCTGAGCATTGAGCTTTACACGTGTAGAGGCTTCTCTTGGAGTTACACAACAGGTTGCAGCCTGTTTGTGGTGTTTAACTCTGGTTTGTAACCTGTTTCTGGCGTTTATTAACTTCAGAATAGGGCAGGAAGTTGGCGTTTGAACGCCAGTTTGCGTCGTCAAAACTCAGGCAAAGTATGGACTATTATATATTTCTGGAAATCTCTGGATGTCTACTTTTCAACGCAATTTAGAGCGCTCCATTTGGGTTTTTGTAAATCCAGAAAATCCATTTCGAGTGCAGGGAGGTCAGAATCTAACACCATCTGCAGTCCTTTTTCGGCCTCTGAATCAGATTTTGCTTAGGTGCCTCAATTTCAGCCAGAAAATGCCTGAAATCATAGAAAAACACACAAACTCATAGCAAAATCCAGAAATGTGAATTTTGCTTGAAAACTAATAAAAACATAGTAAAAACCAATTAAATTATACTAAAAACTACCTAAAAACAATGCCAAAAAGCGTATAAATTATCCGCTCATCAATGAGCATAGAGAATGATGATTATATGAGTTGTTGAGGAGGATGGTGGAGTGTTGTATATGATAAGAGCCGGATGGCTGAGGGTGATGTAAGCCGGATAGCTGAGATGAATATTAATGTATGGCTGTAATTGAATGCATATATACTGAATTGAATTGCTGGTCTTATGATTGATTGAACTCCACCTATCTGAGATATGGGTTTCCCTGGGTGAAAGCAGTGGCTAGCCACCATGTGCTCCAGGTGGAAACTCGATACTCTGCTGACCCTATGTGTAACGACCCAATTTTCAGTACGCCTAGGACATACCAGAAACCGAGTGCTACCAATTTCTCATCCTAATTATTATCTATTATTTATTATATGAGCCTGATTCGTTGTTAAAAGCGTAGTTAGTTAGTGAGGTACTTTTTTTTTCCTGAAAACATTTGGATTAATAAACATAATCATTTATAATCAATTCATAAATAAAAACAGATAAAATAGTTATAAACAATCTCACATAAATACATCACAAGCAGCTAACAACATTCAGTGATCCAGCCTTTATTAGAGTATAGACTTTTAGTTAGAACACCCCTAGATATAGCTAGATAATAACTACATACATATACATACATACAACATCCCAGGTCCTGACCTGTTCAAGAGGTCCCTAGGCTGGCACCTAGGCTAGCCTAGACTCTATACTCACCTAGTCCCTCTAAACTACTAAAGCGAGGGAAAGTACGTTCTAGGTCTTCAAAACTCAAGTCAAGTGGAACGTCATCAAAAGATAGAACATCATCTGCTACTCCTCTGCACGATCAGACTTTTCCACAGGACGTCTCTCTGGTACCTCATGAAGTAGCCACACAATAGGAATCTCGTACACAGGATTTAGGTTAAAGTGCGCATACGAACGGGGTGCAGACATTGGCTGGTCTCACTGTATATACATATAATCAGAGAACGATATTCACCTTAGACTCAGAAGACTGCCTAGAGTGGAATCCCTTTTTGCGTACAATCGTCAGCGAACTACGGAAAGGAACTCTTACTTCCATCTGAAGGGGAAAGGGAGAGAGAAGGGGTAAGAATTGGGAGTTCTTAGTAGGGCCAGGGTTATTAGTTACGTTCATTTATTTGGGGTCGATTAGTAGACGAATAACATAATATAGCGAAGCAGTAAACAGAAGATAAAGATAGAAAGAGAAAGTAGAGAGAACAGAAAGCAGAACACAAACAAAAGAATACAAGAAAATAAAGCACAGAAATAGCATACGAGCAGACAAACATAAAGAAGTAGATCACACACAGAAAGGAATGCAACAGAGAATGATGCGCAGACAAGAATGATGCATGTCTAGCCCTAGCGCAGGCCATGAGCTTATGTGTCGGTTGGCTGCCCGCAATCCCGACATTTATCCGGTCACGAGTAATCCCGATTTCCCGGATATGATTTTCCGTTCCTAAATAAATGCGCATATGATAATAACCGCTCATTTGAGACAGCCTCTGCTTACTGCAGGAAAATATATATATACTCTGCTCTGCTCTGGGGAAGCAGAAAATAGCTTGTTTTTCTATGCTTTTTCATATAAGAAATTGATGATTTGTGCTCAAATAGTGAATGCTTTTGTGCTTAAATGTTATATTTCTTTGATCTTTTGATTTGAAAAATTTTGTAGGAAATAAGAAGAAAAAGAAGCAAAAAGCACAAAATAAACTAAAAAGAAGAAAAAAAAAAGAGTTTTGGGGCACACTTTGAAGTTGGAGCACACTTTGGAGCCTTAGGCCATGCTTTTAAAAGCGTGGCCCATGACCAAATA
>NC_029787.2:58759329-58803918 GCF_000816755.2 Arachis ipaensis | reverse complement strand
TTTAACTTTTCATATAATACCTAACCCTAGTCGCAACTCAATGACTAACTATGTTGCCCTAGTTCGTTCACTAATTTCTGTCTGTTTTTCTGTTATTAAAACCTTACAGACTTTTCTTTAGTTTTTATCTTTTCTTCAACTTTTTATCTTTCTTTTATCTTTGCCTCACTAATATGTTCTTACCACTCCCTAAGTGTTTTATGAAGGTAATTATGAGATTCTGCACTTAAAGTTGTCTTTCTAAAGCTTTTACAGAAAACTGCCTTTTCCGCATTATTTTATTATTTTTATTAAAATATTATTTTTAATTAATTATTATTATTTAATATTTTATTATTATTTATTATTTTATTATTAAATTTTCGAAAATTAACTTTACTTTAACCTTTAACCTTTAAAATTCACTTTTTACCACCTGTAACTTTTAATATTTCTACTTTTACCACCCTAACTTTTAGAAATTACAAAATAACCCCCCAAACACCAAAATATTTACTTTCTTGCCCTTTTATGGATCAAAAAGGTGTTCTTCATTGTTCTTCACCACACTCAAAGTGTTCTTCGTGTTCTTCGTAAATTCTTCAGATTCTTTCTTTCTTTTTACCCGTTTTTCAGTCTTTTCAGCAACCGATTTTTACCATAATTCAAAATAAATTTCCAGCCACTAAAACCCCATCTTTTCTACATGATTTTAACACAAATTGAACCTCAATTTAAGCTCTAGGGTTTCATTTTCTAGCAGCCACAAGAACACACATTCATAGCTTGAATTTCATCAAATTTCATCAAATTTTTCCCAAAATTTCAACAAGAATTACTCATACAAACAATCAATTTCAAGCACAGCCAAACCATATCATAATCACACAACTCAAATACAATCAATCAAGATTAAATTCGTCAATCTCTACCTGGTTTTGCTGCTCCTAATTCGGTTAAATTTTCAGGTGGTCCTTAAGCATTTTTTCACAACTTTAAATCCAAAAACTCTCAACTGACCAAATCTCACTCAGTATGTTAGGAAGAGATATCTCACCTTAGACTTGCTGGAAATTCACGTTTCTTGGCCCTCAAGTCAAGTTAAGCATGATTCCTAAGGCAGAACATCAAGAAAACACATGTTTTGCATGGTTTTCCTTGAAAACCGAATTGAAATGGGAGGGAGACAGCCATCTCACCTTATTTCAAGCCTTGATAAGTCACATGGTTATGTAGAGGAAGAAGAGAGGATCATTTTGGTGAAATCGGAGTTTTGATTTGAGTTTTAGTTCAGAAGAAATCAAGCTTTGAAGATTAAGTGTTCATGAAAGTTTCTCTCTTTTCTCTCTTGTTATTTTCGGCCAAAATGATGAAATGAGACAGCCTTGGAGGTCTTGGGGGTGTAAGGTGAGTTGTGATTGGTTGGCTTGGAGGTGGATTAAAATAATATTAAAATATCTCTGGTGTACAACTACTAAAACTAGGTGTACCAGAACACTCGTAAAAACATCTCTAAAAATTATTTTCTGAGCTACTAGCAAAAATGACACTAGTAACATATTTATTATGAGAATAGAACATGTATCATGAGGCCTTAGCATTGCTAAATTCATCAGAGAGTGCTGGTGCTAAGCTGCACCAGTAAACCGTAAACCCGGTTAAACCGATTTTTTGTTTTTAACAAAAACAGACCAGGTAACCTTATAATATCATTCAAGCATTTTCTAATACTAATATAATGATAATATTATACTATTATCTCTCTCCTCTCATGAATCGAGTCCGGTTCGTCAAATAGAGATTATTTACGAAAATCAGAATCAAAAGTGCCAACCGATACGGTTCAAAAACTAGGTTATTCGCGATTGAATTATCGAGCTTGCCTCAAAGGAGGTTCTAGCTTAAGGATGACATAATGATAATGAGGATTGAGATGCTTGATGATATAGCAGAGGTGTTCCCTTTACTGATCTTCTGGAGAAATCCGTACTTTCAGAAAAGATCTCATGTACTCGAAAATCTGGGTTTTTACATTCTACCCTCCTAAAAGAAAATTTTGCCCTCAAAATTTCAGTTACCTAGGAATAAATGCGGGTAATCAGCTTTCATCTTATCTTCCAGTTCCCAAGTGTGCTCTTCCTCTCCTCTTGGTTCCCATGCTACTTTGACTAAGCGAACAGTCTTGCCTTTTAGCTGCTTATCACTTCTTTCTACGATCTGAACCGATGATGCTTGATATGTCAAATCATTTCATAACAGTACTGTCTCTGGTTGTAAAACGTGACTCTTGTCAGGAATATATTTCTTAAGTTGCGAGACATGAAAAACATCATGAAGGTTTGATAAATAAGGAGGAAGGACTATTTGATAAACTACTAGACCGACTCTTTTAAGTATTTGGAAAGGTTCTATGTATCGTGGGTTAAGCTTTTTAGTCTTAAGGGCTCTACCTATTCCAGTAATCGAGGTTACTTCTAGAAAGACACGGTTTCCGTCACTAAACTCTAAGGGTCTACGTCTATTATCGGCATATCTCTTTTGACGGCTTTGTGCTGTCTGGATCTTCCGACGAATCTCCTTTATCTTCTCAGTAGTTTCTTACACTAAGTCTGGACCTAAGACACTAGCTTCTCCATTGTCATTCCAACACAATGGTGTCCGACATCTTCTTCCATAGAGAGCTTCATATGGTGCCATCCCGATACTTTATTGGAAACCGTTGTTGTAGACGAATTTGACCAAAAGCAAATACTTATCCCAGCTGCTTTGGTTGTCTATCATACATGATCGTCACATGTCTTCTAACGTCTGGATTGTTTGCTCTGATTGTCCGTCTATCTGAGGATGGTATGCTATACTCGTGTGCAATTCTGTTTCCAACACTTTCTGAAAAGCTCCCCAAAATCTAGTAGTAAACCTCGAAACTCGATCTGAGACAATTTATGAAGGTATCCCATGTAGTCGTACGATTCCTTGAATATATATTCGTTCCAGCCTTTCTAAAGTATAGTCAACTCGAATCGGAAGGAAGTGGGCTGACTTTGTCAACCTGTCCACAATTACCCAGATGGCATCGTGTCCAGTTGAGGTCCTTGGCAATCCCGTGACAAAATCCATAGAAATCTGCTCCCATTTCCATTGTGGTATTTCTAAGGGTTGCAGGGTTCCTAACAGCTTTTGATATTCCACCTTCATCTTCTGGCAGGTTAAACATTTTGAGACATAATCAGCTACTTCTTTCTTTAAGCCCGGCCACCAGAACATTTGTTTCAATTCTCAATACATCTTTGCCACTCCAGGATGCATAGAAAATCTACTTTGGTGAGCTTCAGCAAGAATCTTTTGTCACAATTCTCCATAGTTAGGCACACAAATTCTTTTCTTGTACCTCCATAGGCCACTACGATCCTATCTCACAGCTTCTTCAGCTTTGCAAGCAATGGTGACATCCAGTACAGTGCTATGGAAATCGGTCCAGCTCCAGGTACTAGATCAATGCTGAATTCTAT
This sequence comes from Arachis ipaensis, assembly GCF_000816755.2. Classification (NCBI taxonomy): domain Eukaryota; kingdom Viridiplantae; phylum Streptophyta; class Magnoliopsida; order Fabales; family Fabaceae; genus Arachis; species Arachis ipaensis. The sequence goes on along the minus strand of NC_029787.2, from coordinate 58,800,430 downwards.
CTCTCGCTGAGGAGGAGACTCAGGTATGTCATCCAAGAAAACATCAGGAAATTCCTTCATCATTCAGATTCATTCTAAGCTTAATTCACTATCATTCGAGCTAGCCGCTAACAGAACGTACCCCTCACAATCATTCCTGCCTAAGGTAACTCTTACAGAATTTAGATATAAGGTGTGGGACAGAAATGGTTTAGTACATAGACTATCAGATGGAATAACAGCAGTTCTTTTAAAATAAACAAGGAAAACATGATACTTAGATAACCAATCTAATCCTAAAATAACTTCTAAACCATATAGAGACAAACAGATTAGATAGTGTATAAAAGTCCTGTTCCTAATAGCGAATGGTACTTGCAGGCACACTAAACTGGTCAAAGCGTTTTGGGATGCATGTGTATGGACAATCAAGTAAAAATTCAATTTAAAGAAATATAATCCTAACTCGTGAGCAATAGTTAGAGAAATAAAGAATGCGATGCACCCGAATCATACAGTACAGTTAGAAATCGATTCTTGACATAACCTGACCTTGAATGAGGGCATTCGATTGCACAACATCGTCAATAGTGATAGCAAACACTCGTCCTTGTTGCTGGGTTCTAACTGAATTTTGAGTAAATCCCTTCGGACAATCCTTGGCAATATGTCCAAGTTCTCCACAAGCATAGCAGTTAGGTGATCCAAACTGGCAAGACCTGTTATCATGCTCTTTTCCGCATTGCTTACATGCAGTGTTTATGTAAGCCTGATGGGCTTGTTTACCATTGCCTTGCCTTACTTTACCTCCATTCTTACCCGTACGGCGAGCAGTAATGTTACCAACTTGTAGGTTCTTATGCTGTCGTATGCCATGCGCTTTAAAATGCACCTTTCTTCCAGCTGCCTGATGATTGCTAAGACGCCTTGGTGGAAATCCTTGGTGACTCAGCTTGGCCACAGTCACTTTCTTAAAACATTCTTCTACTAACTTACTCTTGTTGATTAATTCAGCAAAATTACGTATCTCCAGCGGAACTATTGAACTCATCAGATCATCACGAAGGCCTCCTTCAAACTTCAAGCACTTCCATTCTTCAAAGTCAGTAGGATTCCCTTGGCAGATCTTAGAGAAACGACACAAGTCATCGAAATTACGAGCATACTCAGCAACAGTCATACCCCCTTGCCTCAGCTGCATAAGCTCTATCTCTTTAGCATCACGCACTGCTCTTGGGAAATATTTCTTGTAGAATTCATCTTTAAAAATATCCCAAGGAATGTCACTGGTGCACGAAAATTACTTCACAATGTAATTTCGCACAACTAACCAGCAAGTGCACTGGGTCGTCCAAGTAATACCTTACGTGAGTAAGGGTCGATCCCATGGAGACTGTTGGCTTGAAGCAATCTATGGTTATCTTATAACTCTTAGTCAGGAAGACAATAAAATAATTCACTTATCAAATATGATTGCAAGGAGAAAAAGGGCAGAACACAAATTATACTTGTATGCAATGATGGAGAATATGTTGGAGTTTTGGAGATGCTTTGTCTTCTGAAATTCTGCTTTCCTCTGTTTTCTGATTCACGTACGCACGTCCTCCTATGGCAAGCTGTGTGTAGGTGGATCACCGTTGTCAATGGCTACCATCCATCCTTCCAGTGAAAAGGGTCCAAATGAACTGTCACCGCCCGGCTAATCATCTCCAGGTTCTCAATCGTACCGGAATAGGATTTACTATCCTTTTGCGGCTGTCACTACGCCCAGCACTCGTGAGTTTGAAGTTCGTCACAGCCATTCAATCCCAGAATCCTACTTGGAATACCACAGACAAGGTTTAGACTTTCCGGATTCTCATGAATGCTGCCATCAATCTAGCTTATACCACGGAGATTCTGATTACGGAATCTAAGAGATATTCATTCAATCTGATGTAGAACGGAGGTGATTGTCAGACACACGTTCATGGAGCGAGGAAGGTGATGAGTGTCACTGATCATCATCTTCTCCATAGTTAGGCGCGAATGGATATCTTAGATAGGAATACGCATGTTTGAATGGAAAACAAAATTACTTGCATTAATTCATCAGGACACAGCAGAGCTCCTCACCCCCAACAATGGAGTTTAGAGACTCTTGCCGTCAAAGAGTACAAAATTCAGATCTAAAATATCATGAGATACAAAATAAATCTCTAAAAGTTGTTTAAATACTAAACTGGTAACCTAGGTTTACAGAAAATGAGTAGACTATGACAGATAATGCAGAAATCCACTTCTGGGGCCCACTTGGTGTGTGCTGGGGCTGAGACTAAAGCTTCTCACGTGCCTGGGCTGTTTTGGGCGTTCAACGCCAGGTTGTAACCTGTTTCTGGCGTTGAACTCCACTTTGTAACTTGTTTCTGGCGCTGGACGCCAGACAGCAGCATGAAACTGGCGTTGAACGCCAGTTTACGTCATTTATCCTTGAGCAAAGTATGGACTATTATATATTGCTGAAAAGCCCTGGATGTCTACTTTCCAACGCAATTAGAAGCGTGCCATTTGGACTCCTGTAGCTCCAGAAATTCCATTTTGAGTGCAGAGAGGTCAGAATCCAACAACATCAGCAGTCCTTTTTCAGCCTAAATAAAATTTTTGCTCAGCTCCCTCAATTTCAGCCAGAAAATACCTGAAATTACAAAAAAATACACAAACTCATAGTAAAGTCCAGAAATATGAATTTTGCCTAGAAACTAATGAGAATAAACTAAAAACTAACTAAAATATACTAAAATCTATGTGAAATTAACCCCAAAAAGCATATAAAATATCCGCTCATCAGTCACCTTCATTACGTTGTAGCAGTCGCTGTATCCCCTGCCACCAGTACTCAGCTTCTCCCTCGAGCATATAAGTAGCAAACTCCACGTGTTGTCCTTCCGGAACATGCTGCGCTCTCAGTGATCGTTCAATACCTCAAAACCAGTTATCAGCGTCAGTCGCAATGAGTGTACCCTTAAACTTAGGCGGATTAACCTTCAGAAAGGTCGCAAAGGTCATAGGTCTTTTAGGATGCCCTAAGTTATTCTCATCATTCCCATTATCTTCTCCGTATTCATTCTCGTTCCCATTTCTCACTTCGAGACGTTCAACAGCCCTAGCCGCTGCTACAGCAGCTTCACGCACTACTTCAGCCACGTTATTCATGGTAGCCATAAACGTTTCCTGTTCCCTCTCGTAGTTAACATTAGGAATTCCTTCCCGTACGTCTCGTCTCCGTGAACCCATTGTAGTCTTGTTCACACCAAACAATCATTGTTAAGGTGATCAGTCTTAACACTTCAAGTCAAGTGTGAACATTCCTAAAATGAAAGCACAAAGACAATCATGCAACATATATCACTGGGATATCCTATATGCATGAGACACACAACAGAGTATGCAATGAAGCATAGTCAGTCCACTCTCCAGGCTCTACTGGGAACGAACTGCTCTGATACCAAATTGTAACGACCCAATTTTCAGTACCCCTAGGACATACCAGAAATCGAGTGCTACCAATTTGTCATCCTAATTATTATCTATTATTTATTATATAAGCCTGATTCGTTGTTAAAAGTGTAGTTAGTTAGTGAGGTACTTTTTTTTTCCTGAAAACGTTTGGATTAATAAACATAATCAGAGAACGATATTCACCCTAGACTCAGAAGACTGCCTAGAGTGGAATCCCTTTTTGCGTACAATCGTCAGTGAACTACGGAAAGGAACTCTTACTTCCATCTGAAGGGGAAAGGGAGAGAGAAGGGGTAAGAACTGGGGAGTTCTTAGTAGGGCCAGCTTTATTAGTTACGTTCATTTATTTGGGGTCGATTAGTAGACGAATAACATAATATAGCGAAGCAGTAAACAGAAAATAAAGATAGAAAGAGAAAGTAGAGAGAACAGAAAGCAGAACACAAACAAAAGAATACAAGAAAATAAAGCACAGAAATAGCATACGAGCAGACAAACATAAAGAAGTAGATCACACACAGAAAGGAATGCAACAGAGAATGATGCGCAGACAAGAATGATCCATGTCTAGCCCTAGCGCAGGCCATGAGCTCATGTGTCGGTTGGATGCCCGCAATCCCAACATTTATCCGGTCACGAGTAATCCCGATTTCCCGGATACGATTTTTCGTTCCTAAATAAATGTGCATATAATAGTAGCCGCTCATTTGAGACAGCCTCTGCTTACTGCAGGAATATATATATATACTCTGCTCTGCTCTGCGGAAGCGGAAAATAGCTGTAGGTAACTTAGTTTCCCTATATAGCTCTGGGTTGCTTCAAGCAACTAATATATATAACTATAGCTCTTTATTATATTACTCTTTTCTTTATATCTCTTTACTCTGTTCTGGTTTCTCTTTTCTCTGTATCTCTTTACTCTGTTTTAATTACTCTGTTCTCTGTATCTCTTTTCTCTTCTCTGATTACTCTTTTCATCTGTGTCTATATTACTCTTTTTCTCTTTATCTCTTTACTTTACTCTGGTTACTCTGTTTTCTGTGTTTTTCTACTCTGCTCTGATTTCTCTGCTTAACGTATGTATTTAAAGCTAACTTTTAATATTTCTATTTTTACCACCCTAACTTTTGGAAATTACAAAATAACCCCCCAAACACCAAAATATTTACTTTGTTGCCCTTTTATGGATCAAAAAGGTGTTCTTCATTGTTCTTCACCACACTCAAAGTGTTCTTCGTGTTCTTCATAAATTCTTCAGATTCTTTCTTTGTTTTTACCCGTTTTTCAGTCTTTTCAGCAACCGATTTTTACCATAATTCAAAATAAATTTCCAGCCACTAAAACCCCATCTTTTCTACACGATTTTAACACAAATTGAACCTCAATTTAAGCTCTAGGGTTTCATTTTCCAGCAGCCACAAGAACACATATTCATAGCTTGAATTTCATCAAATTTCATCAAATTTTCCCCAAAATTTCAACAAGAATTACTCATACAAACAATCAATTTCAAGCACAGCCAAACCATATCATAATCACACAACTCAAACACAATCAATCAAGATTAAATTCGTCGATCCCTACCTGGTTTTGCTGCTCCTAATTCGGTTAAATTTTCATGTGGTCCTTAAGCACTTTTTCCTCCTAAATCACATCAAGAACAACTTTAAATCCAAAAACTCTCAACTGACCAAATCTCACTCAGTATGTTAGGAAGAGATATCTCACCTTAGACTTGCTGTAAATTCACGTTTCTTGGCCCTCAAGTCAAGTTAAGCATGATTCCTAAGGAAGAACTTCAAGAAAACACATGTTTTGCATGGTTTTCCTTGAAAACCGAATTGAAATGGGAGGGAGACAGCCATCTCACCTTATTTCCATCCTTGATAAGTTACATGGTTATGTAGAGGAAGAAGAGAGGATCATTTTGGTGAAATCGGAGTTTTGATTTGAGTTTTAGTTCAGAAGAAATCAAGCTTTGAAGATTAAGTGTTCATGAAAGTTTCTCTCTTTTCTCTCTTGTTATTTTTGGCCAAAATGATGAAATGAGACAGCCTTGGAGGTCTTGGGGTGTAAGGTGAGTTGTGATTGGTTCGCTTGGAGGTGGATTAAAATAATATTAAAATATCTCTGGTGTACAACTACTAAAACTAGGTGTACCGGAACACTCGTAGAAACATCTCTAAAAATTATTTTCTGAGCTACTAGAATAAATGACACTAGTAAAATATTTATTATGAGAATAGAACATGTATAATGAGGCCTTATCATTGCTAAATTCATCAGAGAGTGCTGGTGCTAAACTGCACCAGTAAACCGTAAACTCGGTTAAACCGATTTTCTGTTTTTAACAAAAACAGACCAAGTAACCTTATAATATCATTCAAGCATTTTATAATACTAATATAATGATAATATTATACTATTATCTCTCTCCTCTCATGAATCGAGTCCGGTTCGTCAAATAGAGACTATTTACGAAAATCAGAATCAAAATTGCCAACCGATACGGTTCAAAAACTAGGTTCTTCGCGATTACATTATCAAGCTTGCCTCAAAGGAGGTTCTAGCTTAAGGATGACATAATGATAATGAGGATTGAGATGCTTGATGATATAGCAGAGGTGTTCCCTTTACTGATCTTCTGGAGAAATCCGTACTTTCAGAAAAGATCTCATGTACTCGAAAATCAGGGTTGTTACACTATGTCGTAAGTGTGACCAGACATTGTGAAAGTTCCGGATGAGCTCGCCCCCGTAAATATACAGCAGTGAGGGTGTTGGATTATATATTATGTTTATGTTATGAGATAACTCGAGTTGGGGATGCGCGACAGAGGGACAGTCCAATGGTTAACTACCAGGAGTTGTCGGGCTGGATTTATAATCAACAGATGAGACTCATCAGCCTCTAGGATAGGCATGCATCATATGCATTATATGTGATTTGTCTGGATTGCCTAATTGACTACATCATTACTTGCTAATTGCCTAATTGTCTTATTTGCTTCTGATGAGGGAAAAGCGATTCCACTAGAAAATGTAAATTGAAGTAAATCAGAAAACTATGAGATGAAGAGATTTACAGAAGAACTAAAACAGAAATGAAATTTTGCAGAAGAAGCAAAACAGCAAGGAAACTTAGATCCACTCTGAAATCCTAAAGAGAAATTAACATTTGCATAAGAGTAACAATAATAGAAAGCAGATCTAGATCTCAATTGCTCTTTTGATCAAACAGAAAATAAGAAATTGTAGAAGAAATTAAATGAAAACAAAAAAGGAAGTTCAGATCCAACTTTTCAATTCTTAGAACTATCAAGAGAAAAGTAGAAGATGATCCTCAGATGAAGAATTTCAATGGAATCCTTCAATCTAAATTCAAAATCCCAAAACAGAAAGTAGAAGTTGCAGAAGAAAGAACAAACAGAAAGAAAACTAGATCTAATCCCAATTCCAAAATTCAAAATGAAAATTCAAGGTGAGAAAACTAAAAATGAGCAAAAGGTCCTTCTTCAAATCAAATTTGTTCCTATTTATACACTTTCTATTCTCGTCAGTAAGCACAATGGAATGGGCTTTTTATTTTGGCCTTGAATGAGAAATGGTTGGATCCGAATTGGCAATTGTTTGAAAATGGGTTAAGGGTGTAGCTCCAGTGGAGCGTTCAGTTCAATTAGTGAACTTGGCGTTCACTTCTCCTTCGGTGCTCCCTTCACATGCGCCAATCCTCTAGCGTTCACTATTTGAACGCTGCGCTCAAATTTTGAGCGCTACATTTGGTGCTTCCTTGGATGCGCGCATTGTTGCCTCTAGCGTTCACCTTTTGAACGCTGCGTTCTCTCATTGAGCGCTGTCTTCCTATCCCTTGGTTGAGCGCTACGTTTGCTTTTTGAACGCTCCTTAGGGAGCTTTGATGTGCGCCTTCCTTCCTTGGCCAGCAATCTACGAAAATGTTCACTTAGTGAATGTGGCGTTCACTTTTTGAATGCTACCCTTTTGCTGAGCCTTCCTTGGTGCACTTTTCTTCCTTGGGCGTTCACTTATTGAACTCTGTATTCATTCCTTTGAGCGCTCCCTCTTGGTTGGCCAACAATCCTTGCTTCCAAGCCCAATTTTCCCGAAAACGTTCACTTAATGAACATGGCATTCACCTTGCTAATGAACGCTTAGCCAAAATATTGCTGAGTGTAGCGTTCTCTTTGTGAATACAACGCTTCCCTGATTTCTTCCCTTTCTTTCTCATTTCTTCACCTACAAGCAAACAAATAACCAATCAAAGTATCACCAAATTCACAAGGTCTTTGCATCATTAATGAAATCAATTAATTCTAGCATAAACCCTATGATTTTGTGTAAAATAAATGATGGTTGATTGATTTAAAATAATAATGAAAATCCACTCCAATCACTTACTTATTGTGCAAGAAAGTGCATAAAACCTAATGAAACAAGTGAAAAATGCTTGTAAAACTAGCATAAGATGACTTGTCATCACAACGCCAAACTTAAACCTTGCTTGTTGGTGCACGAAATTGTGATCATCAATGGTGCCAACAACTTGGTAAGCACAATTGTAATCTCAAATCTTTATCACAACTCCGCACAACTAACCAGCAAGTGCACTAGGTCGTCCAAGTAATAAACCTTACGTGAGTAAGGGTCGATCCCACGGAGATTGTCGGCTTGAAGCAAGCTATGGTCATCCTGTAAATCTCAGTCAAGCAGATTCAAATGGTTATGGAGAATTGATAATTAAAAGATGAATAAAACATAAAATAGGATAGAGATACTTATGTAATTCATTGGTAGGAATTTCAGATAAGCATATGAAGATGCTTTGTTCCTCCTAAACTTCTGCTTTCCTATTGCCTTCTTCCAATCATTCATACTCCCTTCCATGGCAAGCTTTATGTTGGGCATCACCATTGTCAATGGCTACTTCCCGTCCTCTCAGTGAAAATGGTCCAAATGCGCTGTCACCGCACGACTAATCATCTATCGGTTCTCGATCATGTTGGAATAGGATCCATTGATACTTTTGCATCTGTCACTAATACGCCCAACACTCGCGAGTTTGAAGCTCGTCATAGTCATCCCTTCCCAGATCCTACTTGGAATACAACAAACAAGGTTTAGACTTTCTGGATCTCAGGAATGGCCACCAATAATTCTAGCCTATACCACGAAGGTTCTAATCTTAGATTAGAAACCCAAGAGATACACATTCAAGCTTGATTGCATGTAGAATAGAAGTGGTTATCAGGCACGCATTCATAGGTGAGAATGGTGATGAGTGTCACATAATCATCACATTCATCATGTTCTTGAGTGTGAATGAATATCTTGGAGAAGAAATATAATTGAGTTGAATAGAAAAACAATAGTACTTTGCATTAATTCATGAGGAACAGCAGAGCTCCACACCTTAATCTATGGGGTGTAGAAACTCCACCGTTGAAAATACATAAGAACAAAATGGTCTAGGCATGGCCATGAGGCCAACCCCCAAACGTGAAAAGGTCTATCAAAGTATGAAAATTCAATAGCAAAAGGTCCTATTTATAGAAAACTAGTAGCCTAGGGTTACAGAAATAAGTAATTAATGCAGAAATCTTCTTCCGGGCCCACTTGGTGTGTGCTTGGGCTGAGCATTGAAGCTTTCATGTGTAGAGACTTTTCTTGGAGTTAAACCCCAGCTTTTGTGCCAGTTTGGGCGTTTAACTCCAGCTTTTATGCCAGTTCTGGCGTTTTGACGCCAGAATTTTTTTACTAAATTGGAACGCCAATTTGGGCCATCAAATCTCAGGCAAAGTATGGACTATTATATATTGCTGGAAATCTCAGGATGTCTACTTTCCAACGCAATTGAGAGCGTGCCAATTGGGCTTTTGTAGCTTCAGAAAATCCACTTCGAGTGCAGGGAGGTCAGAATCCAACAGCATCTGCAGTTATTTTTCAGCCTCTGAATCAGATTTTTGCTCAGGTCCCTCAATTTCAGCCAGAAAATACCTGAAATCAAAGAAAAACACACAAACTCATAGTAAAGTCAAGAAATTTAATTTTTATTTAAAAACTAATAAAAAATATAATAAAAACTAACTAAAATATACTAAAAACAATGCCAAAAAGTGTATAAATTATCCGCTCATCACTTGTCCCCAAGCAAGCACTAAACATGAGCAGAAATGAAATGAAATAGAGAAGCATATATCCTTATTTAGCAGGTAATTGAATTAAGATTATGGGATTTTATGCAGACAGATGCAGCTCACTTATTCTTTGCTGATAGATAAGAAATGCCTCTTTGATGATTCACTAGAGTTGCTATTATAATACCTTGCTCTTTGATTAATCCCTGTTAGCTTTTTCCTTCTTTCTTTTGCTTAGAAAGCTTATTTTTCAATGGTAGCTCAGTGTCAAGTGTTACAACAGCCTTTTGGCTCAATTTTTCTCAACACTTCTTCACTACAGATACTTGGCTCACAATTCTTCTTAGGAACATTGATGCCCAGCACCTCTTTAGATCATTAAGTGCTTTGTAACTAGGTTGCTCTTGATAATGGAATTTCGGTTGGTAATCTCGGATTAGTTAATCCAAGTTACCAAGTTTTAAAAGACTCCTCAGAACCTAATTGTCCAAGCATATCCTAGTACAAGAAGCACCACAGGCATATGTCCTAAGGTCTAAGCTATTGGTGTCTAGCCTTATTGTTTGTTTCTTTTATTTTTGTTGCCAATCCTTGGCTTTTCTTTTCTTCTTTTTTTTCTTTCTCACTTTTCTTCATTTTCCAGGGATGTTCATTAATTGAAGGTTTTATAACAGCAACTAAATTTATACTACAAGAGATATTCTATTCTACAACTTTTATTGTTGAGCTTATCATCAAATCAAGCTATTACCACCACTGAATTTCATTCTAATTCCTACCACATTAGACAATTACTTTCTATTTTAAACATTTTCTCTTATTGATGCAGAAAGGGAAACAAGACATGAATTTAATGCAGATGAGTGATAAAGACAAAGCATTTAAACTAGTGCAGACATCAAAATTTGCATTATTTGAACTAAACATCAAGGTAAACAGCGACTTCTCATTCAAAACATTTCAAAGCTGAGTGAATTTTGTGACAATACAACCTCTCAGGAGTGTCTTACAGCTTTCCTTTTGTCATCATCATCTTGTACTTTTGCATTTCCCTTGGTGATGATTCTTTTAAGAGGCTGAGTGTTTTTTTTCTGCATAATTATTAGAAGTTGCTTATTTTTCCAAGCATTTAGGAAAATGGTTAGCATGCAGGAATTATTGCAATTTCTTAAACTTACTTTGGTGAGGGAACACCAAATTTAGTCCCTTGCTACTGTCTATGATGCACCAGTTACATGAAACCATGTGCTTTTGCTAAAAGTAATAAAACTAAAAACTAGAAGACAAACAATGGTTTAGTGATTTCACTGATTGCTTGGAGTTAGTAACCATTTATGCAGAGGGTTGAAATGTGTTTTTAAATGAGCTTTTTAGTGGAACACCAAACTTAGCATCCTTCATTCACCCTTAAATTATTTTGGTGTGCAACACCAAACTTAGCTCCTTGCAATACAGATAAATCTACTTAACCTTTTTATTGAAATAGTTTAGGAAAAGAAAGCTACCGCTAGTTGGGTTGCCTCCCAACAAGCGCTCTTTTAATGTCACTAGCTTGACATCCTTCATTCTTGCTCAACTTAATTTCTGACTCTCCTTCTCTTTGTCTCAAGGGCCTCCTAAATAATGCTTTGTCCTGTGACCGTTTGCTGTGAAATTGCTCTTTGTTGCTCATCTAGGAGTTCAAGGCTTCATAAGGTAGAACCTTTGTCACCAAGTAGGGACCAGTCCATTTAGACTTGAGTTTTCCAGGGAAACATTTGAGCCTGGAGTTATACAAGAGTACTTGCTGTCCTGGTTTGAACTCCTTCTTTGAGATCCTTTTGTCATGCCACCTCTTGGCTTTTTCCTTGTATGTCTTAGCATTCTCATAAGCTTCCAGTCTAAAGTCATCCAAATCATTTAATTGCAATAGACTCTTCTCTCCTGCTGCCTGAGAATCAAGGTTGAGGAGTTAAGTGGCCTAGAAAGCTTTATGCTCAAGCTTTATAGGAAGGTGACAAGATTTGCCATATAACAACTGAAAATGAGACTTTCCAACGGGAGTTTTGAATGCTGTTCTATATGCCCAGAGAGCATCTTCTAATTTTCTGGTTCAATCTTTTCTTGTGTTCCCCACTGTTTTCTCCAAAATCCTCTTCAACTGCCTGTTTGCAAGGTCTACTTGGCCATTGGTCTGCGGGTGATATGGTGTGGCTACTTTATGCATCACTCAATATTTGTGAAGTAGTTTCTCCATCTGTTTATTGCAAAAATGACTACCACCATCACTGACAAGACCCTTAGGCACTCCATATCTAGTAAAGATGTGCTTCTTGAGGAATTGAAGGACAATTTGTGCATCACATGTGGTTGTTGCCATGGCTTCCACCCACTTTGAGACATACTCTATTGCTACAAGTATGTATTTGAAAGAATATGAAGGTGGAAAAGGGCCCATAAAGTCTATTCCCCAAAGATCAAAGAGTTCTTCTACCTCCAAGATGTAGTTCTGAGGCATCTCATTCCTTCTTGTTAATCCTCCAGCTCTTTGGCACTCATTGCATTGATGAACGAACTCTCTAGCATCCTTGAATATGGTTGGCCAATAAAATCCACTTTGGAGTACTTTGGCTGCTGTTCTTTCTAGCCCAAAATGTCCACCATAAGCTGAACCATGACAATGCCATAGTATGTCTCTCATCTCACTCTCAGGAACACATTTCCTAATCATTCCATCTGGACACCCCCTGAATAAGAATGGTTCATCCCACAAAAATTTCTTGGCCTCATTGAGTAGTTTCTTCACTTGTTGCTTGGTGAACTCTTGGGGAATCTTCCTTCCAACCTTGTAGTTTGCAATGTCTGCAAACCAAGGAGCTTGTTGGATTTGTAAAAGGTGTTCATCTAGAAAGCTTTCATTCACTGAATGTGGATCTTGGTTAGCTTCTTGTGATAGTCTTGACAAATGGTCTGCCACTTGGTTCTCATTTCCTTTCCTATCTTTCACTTTAATGTCAAATTCTTGTAGCAGCAACACCCACCTAATAAGTCTTGGCTTTGAATCCTGTTTAGATATGAGATACTTGAGAGCAGCATGATCAGTATATACTATAACCTTTGAACCAATCAAGTATTTTCTAAATTTATCAAATGCATATAGAATTGCCAAGAGCTCTTTCTCAGTGGTGGTATAATTTTTCTGTGCTTCATTCAACACCTTGCTAGCATAGTATATAACATGATGCAGTTTGTCTTTCTTCTGCCCCAATACAGCACCAATTGCAAAGTCACTTGCATCACTGATAAACCACTATTTTATGGTTTATATTGTGCTCAATTGAGTGATTTTTATCAACTCCTTACTCACTTATTCATATAAATTGCATGGTTTTATATTTTCCTTCCTGATTTTATGCTATGATTGAAAACAAGCTTCTTTGGTCTTAATTTGCTAATATTAATCCTCTCTTATTACCATTAGATGCCTTGATATGGGTGTTAAGTGATTTCAGAGTTTATAGGGCAGGAATGGTTTAGAGGATGGAAAGGAAGCATGCAAAAATGGAAGGAATACAAGAAGTTGAAGGAACTGCAAAGTTGTCAACCTGACCTCTTCGCACTCAAACAGCTATAACTTTAGCTACAGAGGTCCAAATGATGCGGTTCCAGTTGTGTTGGAAAGCTAACGTCCGGGGCTTCGATTTGATATATAATATATCATAGTTGCCCTGATGATAAGTGATGCGAATGCGTGATCTACGCGGATGCGTCGCAGTGGCGAAAACACCAGCGTGTTTGAATTCGAAACCAGCGAATTCTGGGTTGTTTCTAACCCAGTTCTCGGCCCAGAGATAAACCACTATTTTATAGTTTATCTTGTGCTCAATTAAGTGATTTTATCAACTCCTTACTCACTTATTCATATAAATTGCATGGTTTTATATTTTCCTTCTTGATTTTGTGCTATGATTGAAAACATGCTTCTTTGGTCTTAATTTGCTACTATTAATCCTCTCTTATTACCATTAGATGCCTTGATATGGGTGTTAAGTGATTTCAGAGTTTATAGGGCAGGAATGGCTTAGAAGATGGAAAGAAAGCATGCAAAAATGGAAGGAATATAAGAAGTTTGTAGGAACTACAAAGCTGTCAGCCTGACCTCTTCGTACTCAAACGGCTATAACTTTAGCTATAAAGGTCCAGATGATGCAGTTCCAGTTGCGTTGGAAAGCTAACATTCGGAGCTCCGATTTGATATATAATTTGCCATAGTTTCCCTGACGATAAGTGATGCGAACGCATGATCTACACGGATGCATCGCAGTGGCGAAAAATCCAGCGTGTTTGAATTCGAAACCAGCGAATTCTGGGTTGTTTCTAACCCAGTTCTCGGTCTAGAAAACACAGATTAGAGGCTATAAAGTGGAAGAATACATCCATTCACAATCATCAGCTCATAATTCATAATTTTTAGTTTTAGATGTAGTTTTTAGAGAGAGAGGTTCTCTCCTCTATCTTAGGTTTTAGGATTAGGATTCCTCTTAAAGGATTTAGGACTTTTTATTATTTCAAGTTACAATTTCTGCTCAATTACCAGGTTCAATATTCCTTTTATTTATTTTTCTAATTTAATTTAGGAACTCTTCCATGTTACATTTGATATCTTTATTAGTGCAACTAGAGGTATTTCAGAATTATGATTGCTTTCCTCTATTTATATAAATAATTTAGATTTTTCCCTTTTGGCCTGAATTGATCAATTGGAGACTCTTGATAATCAAACTCATTGTGATTGATAATTGTTATTTTTGCTAATTGAATTGGATTCCAATAACTTTAGTCCTTTCTTAGGAATTGGCTAGGACCTGAGGATCAAACTAATTAGTCCACTTGACCTTCCTTTGCTTTAGTAAAGGTTAACTAAGTGGGATTAAAACCCAATTATCATCACCACTGATAAGGATAACTAGGATAGGAATTTCAGTTTTCATACCTTGCCAAGAGTTTATTTTACAGTCATTTAAATTACTTGTTCCTCACTTTCAAAACCCCCAATTTACAAAACTCATAACCAATAATAAGAACACCTCCCTGCAGTTTCTTGAGAAGACGACCCGAGGTTTAAATACTCAGTTATCAATTTTATTGGGTTTGTTACTTGTGACAACCAAAACGTTTGTAAGAAAGGATGGTTGCATGGTTTAGAAACTATACTTACAACGAGAATTTATTCTGAATTCTAAACCGTTAATCTTCCGCTCTTTCCAAATGGCGTTGTTGCCGGGGAATTGATGGATATTTTTGTGGAAAAACAAATTTCTCCAAAACACCCAAAACTAACCGGCAAGTGCACCGAGTCGCATCAAGTAATAATAACTCACGGGAGTGAGGTCAATCCCACAGGGATTGAAGGATTGAGCAATTTTAGCTTAGTGGTTGATTTAGTCAAGCGAATCATGATTTGGTTGAGAGATTTGTGATTAACAAAATTTAAATTGCACAGAAAGTAAAGGGAATGGGAAATTTGCATGAAATTAAATAGAACAGGAATTAGAGTATTGAATCTTAAAGAACAAGAAATTAAATGGCAGAAACTTAGAATGCAAGAAATGTAAACTGCAGAATCTTAAAGTGCAAGAAATGTAAATGGCTTGAATTGTAAAGGGGATTGGGAATTGGATTTGCTGAAATTAAACAAGGAAAAGTAAAATTCAACACACAGAAGAGTAGAAGATGCCTTGGGTTGAATCGGATCTAAAACAGAAATATAAAAGAGCTTGAAAAGCAGTAAACAGAGAAATTGAGAATGGGAATCCAGATCTCAGGACTCAAGAGACTAGATAACCAAGTCTAGATCTCAATGCCTTCCTAGATCCAACAAGAGCAATTGCAAAGGAAATGTAAATTGTAGAGAAAGTAGAAGAAGAAGCAATCAACAGAAACTGAAATTCAATTGTGTAGTAAGTAAACAGAGATATCTCAGGATGAGATTGAAACAGAATTCCTTCAATTCTCCAACCCAAGATCAAAGCAAATGTAATTGAAATTGAAAGCAAGAAAACTAAGAGGAAGGGAATTCAATTCTCCTTCCCCGAGACTGAGAAACTCAAAATTACTCAACACCAAAGGCTCTCCGAAAACTACCTACGAAAACTAAAGGAAAGCTCCCTAGAAACTTAAATCCTAATCTATTTATACACTTTCTTCAAATAGTCTTCAAGACTTGAATTGGGCCTTTGCTCTTGATGGAATTGGGTTGATAGAGGCCTTGGTTGATTGCTCTTGGAGTTGGAGAGAGAACCAATGTGAACCAGATTGTGAATCTTAAAAGCTTGAGTAAAAGGTTGAGTAAAAGTTTGAGGCAAACTTTTACTCAAACTTTTTACATCAGCTGCCCCATTCTTGCTGTTACCAACGTTTGAGCCAAAGTTTGGGGTCAAACTTTTTCTCAAACGTTGGCCCCCTAGTGCATATATGTGGCGCCAACGTTTGCCAAAAAGTTTGAGGCAAACGTTGGCGCAAACTTTTTCTCTCCAGGGTGTGTTGCTAATGGCGCCAACGTTTGCCAAAAAGTTTGAGGCAAACGTTGGCGCAAGCTTTTGTCCTCCAGGGTGTTGATTTTGTGATGCCAACGTTTGCCAAAAAGTTTGAGGCAAACGTTGGCGCAAGCTTTTGTCCTCCAGGGTGTTGATTTTGTGATGCCAAATTAGGCCTAGAAAGTCTCCTTCAAGCTTCAAGTAACACACTACTAAGACTTCTCATTATTCCTTTGTCCTTGGCTATTACTTTTTGTAAGCTTTATTTGAGAGTCATGTGTAACAAGTTCATTTATTCCTTGACACATTATTCACTACAGACACTTGGCTCACATTCCTTCTTAAAATATTGATGCCCAGCACCTCTTTGGGTTACTAAATGCCTTGTAGTTAGGTTGCTCTTGATAGTGGACTTTCAGCTGATGATCCCGGGTTATTTAACCCAAGTCACCGAGTGTTGATGCACTCCAAAGAACTTAATAATCCAAGCAGATCCTAGTACAAAGACACCACAAGCATATATTCTAAGGTTCAAGCTATTGGTGTCTAGCTTTACTTCTTTTTTTCTTTTATTCTATTGCCAATTTTTGGCTTTTTCTTTTCTCTGTTTGTTTTTCTTTTTAACCAAGGACTTTTATTTGATTGAGATTCATAGACAGTAGCCACTTTCTACTTAGAAAGAGACATCCTAATTCTCTTATTCACTAAAAGTGAGCTATCATACAATCACACATACATACCACTACTTACTTTTATTGTACTTCTATCTAACAGAGAACTATCTTACTTCACATTCAAACATTTCTTTTATTGAATTAAATATGCAGGGGACAAAGCATGCTTTTTGTTAAGTGAAAGTAAACACACAAGCACACACTTAGACTAGCTTATTTATTGCAAAAAGATAGATTATACTTGTGCTAGATGAACACTTCAGCAAGACATAAATCAAAGCCTTTCTCAACAGCAAAAGTTAAGTATAGATACAACCTATCGGTTTGCAGTTCTTTTGTCCTTCCTTCTGTTGTGCCCCTTTTGAGTTATGATGCATAATGTCCTCAAATGGTGGTTAGTTCCCTGCACAATTCTCAAAAGTTGCTTGCTTCTCAAGCCCTTAGGTGACTGGTTAGTATGCATGAATTGAGTGTGGCTTTTGGATTTAATTTGGTTTGGGAACACCAAACTTAATTCCTTGCCACTGTCTCTAATGCAACAGGTTGTACATTTATGAATTCTTTTGGCCTTGCTAAAGGTTATGGAACCAAAACTAAAAGCAATTAAATGGTTGAATAATTTGTCTGATTGCTTGGAGCTAGCATTATGCAGGAGGTGAGAGTATGCTTTTAAATGAGATTTTGGTGGAACACCAAACTTAGAATCCTTCATTCTCCCTTAAATTGTTTTGGTGTGCAACACCAAACTTAGCTCCTTGCAATGCATACCAATTATTCAACATTTTTATTGAAAAGGCTATGAAAAGAAAACTACCTCAAGTTGGGTTGCCTCCCAACAAGCGCTTCTTTATTGTCATTAGCTTGACATCGATCCCCTTAGATCATGGGGGTTGAAAATCATAGTGCCTCAGCTTTTCTCCTTTTACTGTGAACTTCCTTCTGGTCTCCTTTTTGATGATCTCTAGGTGTTCAAGTGAAAGGACCCGGTTCACAGTGTAGTATTCAGATGATTGTGGGGGCACCTTCATTGGTTGGGTGTTTAACACTACTTTATCCCCTGGTGAAAAGCCTTCAGTAGGGATCTTCTTATTTCTCCACCCTCTTGGTCTCTTCTTCTTTTCTTTCTCAAGAGATACTCCCTGCCTTGGTGGTTCCTTATCTGAGATGTTGAATTTCTCATCTGGAGGTTTTGGATCTAGTTCCTCCTTGATTTCTTTGGCTTGTTGCACCATCTCTACCGCTTTCAAGCATGGATTTGGAAGTCTTGGAGCTAACTCATTGACTACCTCCTTCAAACTTTGATCTGTGGCCTTATCCTTCATAGAATCTTTTTCTTGAATTGGCTCATGCAAGGTTTTAAAAACATGGAATGCTAGGTGCTCATCATGCACTCTTAGCAATAATTTCCCTTTCTCAACATCTATCAATGCTCTGCCCATAGCCAGGAAAGGCCTCCCCAGAATGATGGGAGTGTTAGGGTCCTCCTCCATATCCAGGATGACAAAATCAGCTGGAAAAAGGAATTTCCCCACTTTTACTAGTACATTCTCTACAACTCCAACTGCTTGCTGGATGGATTTGTCAGCTATTTGAAGGAGTATTCGTGTGGATTTCAGCTCACAAATTCGAAGTTTTCTCATTAGAGACAAAGGCATCAAGTTTATGCTTGCACCAAGGTCACAGAATGACTTTTCAATTGTTATGTCTCCTATGGTGCAAGGTATATAAAAACTCCCAGGATCATCTTTCTTCTCTGGTAACTCTCTTTGGAGAATAGCACTACATTCCATTGTCATCTCAATAATTTGTCCTTCTTTTAGGGATTTTTTCTTTGTCAGCACTTCCTTCATAAATTTGGCATACACTGGCATCTGTTCAAGTGCTTCTAAGAAAGGAATATTGATGCTGAGGGTCTTGAATATGTCCAGGAACTTTGAGCATTGCTTATCCTCATTCTCTTTTTTGAACCTCTGAGGGTATGGAAGTTTGGGGATATGTGGCTTCACCTTTTCCTTCTTTTCTTGTAGTTGTGTTTCAAGGGTGTCCTTATCTCTCTTTGAGCTTTTTGCATTCTTGATTTTCTGATCCTCTTCACTTCTCTCTACTGTCTCTTCTTGTGGAACTTCTCTGTTGTGTTCTTCTTGATTGATGGCTTTCTTCTCACTTTCCACTATGATTGCTTTGCACTCCTCCCACTTTGTAGCTTTTCCTTTGTCCCTTGGGTGGTCTTGAGTGGCACTAGGGGATGCATCTGTAATTCGTTTAGCCATTTGTTCCATATGCCTCTCGAGATTTCTGATTGAAGCTTCTTGGTTTTTGCTTGTTGTGGCTTGATCTTTTCTTGCTGCTTCTTGATCTTGTCTTGCCATCTCTTGATTTTTCATGAGTTTCTCCATCATTGTCTCTTGGTGCTTCATCATCTTTTCCATCGATATCTCCAAGTTGGAGATCCTTTGAGTGTCTTGTGATGTTAGTGGCTGGTTGTGGGGTGTTGAAGGTTGATGGTAGGTGTTTTGGTTAGTGGTTTGGTTATTGGGTGGACAGTAGCTAGAATTTGGGTGGTTATTTTGGGGTTTTCTATATGGATTGGGGTTAGTGTTTTGCTGGTTGTGGTTTTGGTTGTTTCTTGAGTTGTTTTGGTTTGAATTTCGTTGCCATGGTTGCTGGTTTTGAGTGTGGTTATCTCCCCATCTTATGTTTGGATGGTTCTTCCAGGATGGATTGTAGGTGTCACCATAGACTTCATTTTGGCCGGAGCTTTGGTTATGCACATATTGAGGTTGTTCCTGCTGCTGATCTTCTTGGTTTTCTTCATTTTGCCCCCATTTGGTTGATGATTGGCTTGTGTTGATTGCTGCAACTTGGAGACTATCAATCCTCTTGGCCATTTGATCAAATTGTTGCTGAATTTGCTGCTACTAGATCCTCCCAATTGTTAATGCTTTCTCTTGGAAATGACTCCAACCATTGAGTAGCTTTGTCCCTCAGGGAAAATGGAAACAACAACAATTTGTAACTGTCAGGATGTACACCATTGGTCTTCACTGTGTTACATATCCTCAGGAAGGTGGATAGGTGCTGGTTTGGATCTTCCAAGGGGCCTCCCCCATAAGAACAGTTGTTCTTCACCAAGGTGATGAGTTGGGACTTCAATTCAAAGTTATTTGCATCGACATTTGGGGTAAGGATGCTACTCCCACAATGCCTTGGATTAGCAAATGTATATGAAGCCAAGACTCTCCTCTGGGGTTGACCATTGTTGTTGGCCATTCTCACTGGTGGATTTGTTGGATTTGTTGAGTGTTCCTCCAATTCATGGTATTCTTCATCTGATTCTTCCTCTCCAGCAACATTTTTTTCTCTTGCTTCTCTTCTTAGCCTTCGGAGGATTTTTTCGTCAGTTTCATGAAAGGTAGGGATCTCTCTTCTTGCATCTGACATACAAGCAAAACACAAGAATCACACAATACCAGAAAAGCAATAAGACTTCAATCCATGGCTGAAGTGAAATATTAGTTAGCTTAGGCAAAAATTCAAGCAGTGAGCGTGTTAGTTAAAAGTTAAAGAAACAGAAAAGAAAAAGTGCTTGATCTAGATCTCCACTTCACTTAATCGTTGTCAATCTATTTCAATCCCCGGCAACGGCGCCAAAAACTTTATGGATATTTTTGTGGAAAAACAAATTTCTCCAAAACACCCAAAACTAACCGGCAAGTGCACCGGGTCGCATCAAGTAATAATAACTCACGGGAGAGAAGTCGATCCCACAGGGATTGAAGGATTGAGCAATTTTAGCTTAGTGGTTGATTTAGTCAAGCGAATCATGATTTGGTTGAGAAAAAGAAAAAGGCTAGTGAAACTTGGCTAAGATGACTTGTCATCAGGAACTGCAAACGTATACCTTATTATTGGTTACTGTAAATATTTACTTTTTGCTTGTTTATTTGTTTTTATTTTTTCTTTTTCGTAAATTAAGAGGTTATTGCTCTTTATTTTAATTGATTTTTTTTCGAAAATCAAAAAAAAAAATTATATCTTTTTCAAAATCTTATCTTATCTTATTTCAAAAATCAAATTTCAAATTTCAATATTTAAATTCCAAAATTCAAAATCCAAATTTAAAATTTTAAATTTAAAACTTTAAAAATCAAACCTTTTCAAAATTTAAATCTTTTTCAAATCTTTATCTTATATTGTTGACTTTTTCAAAAATTCAAATTTCAAAATTTAAAATTCAAATTTCAATTTCAAATTTCAAATTTTAAAATTCAAATTTCAAAATTTAAAATTAAAAATTTAATTTTCAAATTCAAAATTTAAATTTCAATAACCTTTTAATTTAAATTTGTTTTTATTTTCGTTTTTAATTTTTATTTGCTATTATGAGTTCTCACCCCCATCGCTATGAGTCTGATTACAATTATGTTGCAGGAAGAAGAAATTACAATGAGAACAGGCATCAAGGTTGGAACAATTAAAGATGGGAGGAGCCACAAGGATTTGATCAACCCTCATGGCAACAACCACCGCCAATGGACTATCAACAACCACCACTATATGCCTATGAACCTTTCCTCAACATGACTTTGGACCACCATACTCACAAGCCCCTTTCCACCATTCACCTCCATATGACTCTAACTCGTATCCACCATACCAACCACCTTATGAGCCAAATGAACCATACACAGAACCACCCCCATTCCAACACAACTGCTCTCATGAACCACGACCTCAATATACACCATCTCCTGATCATTATCAAGATGAACCACCTTCCTACCATGAACCCTTCCACCCAACAAATGAACCCTCCTATCCACCCCAAACCTCCATGGAGAAAGCACTTACCGATCTAAACTCTAATATACAAGCTCTCGTCGCCCAAATCGGACCACCAAATACCTTCAACAATCAACCCTCAAGCTCTAGTGCACTTCCTTTTCAACCACAGAATGATCTCTCCATCCCATCACCACCATCCATGGAAGAGCACCCACATCCATCAATCTAAGAGCAACATGATCCCAATGATGCTATTGACATGGAACAAGAGAGAAGGGATCATCTTCGCGAATCCAGACTTCATAAGGAGCTAGAGGAGGCCCTAAAGGTGAAGGTAGTAAAGACCATTGAAGTCGAAGGAGTGGTTGAAGAATTAGTGAAGGAAGATATCAAGGAGGAGTCTGATTTTGTCTTAGAGCAAGAGGAGGCCCAAAATGTGGAGATAAGAGAGACCCTTGAAGATGAAAGAATAGTTGAAAGGAGTTGTCATGGAAAGAAAATCATCAAGGATGAGTACAATTTTATATTAAAACTACTGGACAAAGCAGTAATTATTGAAGAGGAAGAAGTGGTTGAAGACCTGAGAGATGCTGAACCTCCATGGGAAAGTCAAGACATAGAGCCTCCTTCCAAGACGGTTGCATTTGATGTTGAGGAGGGTGTACAACCTCCAAGGCATGTCATGGTTAAGGACTTGGAAGAGGTCGATCAAGAGATGGAGATTTAAGAAGAAGAAGCACAACCTCCCATGCCCTTGGAAAGCAGTGAAGAGGAGATTGAATTGGAAGATAGCTACCAAGAGGAAGAGGTTGAAATGGAAGAAGCTTACAAGGAGGTGGAAGTTGTTAGAGAAGAGCACAAGGGAGTGGAGCTTGCAAGTTCATTAGAGAGACCTCTCCCAAGGCCACTACCGTCCAACACAACGTTCAAGTGGGTAAAATTCCTACCCTTGACCTTTACCTTCCCACTTGAATATGGGCTACTGGAGACGGATGGTCAACTTAGAGCTCTTTGTGGCATTAAGAGTAAGAGGAAGATGGTCAGTGGTAAAAATTGTCCTGCAAGGTTCATTATGGTTGGAAGCTTTAAGTTTAAACGCAAAGGTTGGTGTAGAGCTCAATTGAATGGGTCTGGGAAGTTGTTTGGACGCTTCAGTGAGAATTCTAAGGCTGAACCACCCAGATGGAATCATGATAATCAACTTGAAGACGGGTGTAGAAACAAGATTTGGGATCCCGGAGGCCATTGGAATCACAAACATTGGTGGAGATTCCTAGATGAGTTCAAGCACAAGCCACCATAACAAAGGACTCACCAATGTCCAACTTAATGACTCTAACTAAAAGTGCTAGGTGGGAGACAACCCACCATGGTATGATCGTTCCTTATTCATTTTTATTTAGTTTTATTTATTTTATTGTATTGATCCTAGAGTTTTGCATAACATTCATATTAGCATTGCATTCTGCATTTTTCATGCATAAAAAAAATGCACGCGACGCTTAAGCGTCGCTGACGCGTCCGCGTCACAAGTGTATTAGGAAGCAAAGAAAAGTGAACAGAGAGTCACGCGAGAGTGTGGCTGGAGGCGTGCCTTTGGCACAAATTGATCCACGCAACCGCGTTGTTGACGCGTCCGCGTCATTTACGAAAAATGCCTCCCACGCGTCCGCGTCACCCACGCGGACGCGTGACCTGAAATTCGACGTAAGAAAGGGTGCATGGCCAAAAGTTGTGCTGGAGTGCGGCTGGAACCATACTAGAAGCACAAGCCCTACCACGCGAACGCGTGCCCCACGCGTTCTCGTCATTTGTAAAAGAAAGGCCATTCACGCGATCGCGTCAACCACGCGACTGCGTCACCCTAAAATTTGGCAAAATGAGTTTCTAACAGAGAGTTGCGTGAACGCGAGGCTGCACTCGTGCCAATCGCACAATTCAGGCCACGTAATCGCATGACCCACGCGTCCGCGTCCCCTGACCTTCTCGCATACCACCCGACCGTGTCACTCACGCGTCCGCGTCGCCTGCGCCGCACAAGTTATCCAAATCAGCGCCAAAAATCTTATCTTTTCTTCCCCAATCTTAATTTTTCCCCCTCCTTTCTTAGTTACTTCTTCTTCCCTTCTTTCCCTTCTCATTCTTCTTATCTTTCATTTTATTTTACTTAAATTATTTGCATATTTCATTCATTGCATCTTAATTTTGTGCATATTTTTATTTTCTTTTCTAAATTAATTATTTTTCCTTTGGTGTTAATTTTCTTATTTAACTGTTGCATCTTCTCTTGAATTATTTTGGGTGCTTAGTGACTTGTGTTATTCTGGTTAGGTAATAGTAGCTACCATGTAATTGAGACCCTCATTATTTCTCATTAACCAACCCATGTTTTATTTGTTTTTTTAACTTTGTTTTGGGTTACTTTTCTTCTCTTTTTCTTTCAGGATGGCCACCAGGAAGAGAACCGAAAGACGTTTACATGGGAGAGACAAACAAGTTCCTATGCACATTTCTTACTGAGAAAAGCGTCAGTTGAAGCAACCCGTCCACTTGCACATCTTAGCATGCACCGAGGACGGTGCAATCTTTAAGTGTGGGGAGGTCGATACCAATCTCCATGGTTTAGTTAATTTCTTCTCAACACCAATATTTTATTTTCTTTGTTAATTGCTGCATTTGCATATTTGATTGCATATTTGTTTGATTTTATGCATTTAGTCACTACTTGGTTAAAGTAATAAATTTCTTTTTAGGACTCTATTTTTGAAAAATTTCACTAATTTAAATTGAAAATTTTTTTATGTTAAAACTTGTTTGAAGTTGTATTTGAAACATGAATTATAGCCAAGAACACACAATCTGTGAGATTTTGAGCTTATTTATATGGTTACATTATTTAACCAGAAATTTTTATTCCTGTGTGTTTTCTTCCCTATGATTGCAATCTTTGCTTTGTTCCATTCTATATGTCCACTATTTAGTGTATTTACATGCTTGCATATGATTGAGGCTATTATTTGAATTTTTACTCACTTATCCCAAATAAGCCTACCCTTTCTATATTTTACCGCATCACTAGCCTTAAGCAGAAAAACAAGTAATCACCCCAATTAAATCTTTGGTTAGCTTAAGATAGAGATTATGCATCAACTAAGTGTGGGAAAATTATGGGAACATGTGTTAATAAGGGAATGTATCATGTTTCTAATTTATTTGAATATTGGGAATTTGGGAACCTACTCATGTAAAACTAGAAAAAAATTAAAAATCCATGTACATTGATAAGTTATGTTTGCTTTTATGATTCAAAAAAAATTCAATAAATAAATAAGGGGACAAAATTACCCCAGTGCTAAGTTAATAAAAAGATCAATGCACATGTGATAAAAGTAAAGAAATATAAAAAATTTGGTACATGAGTATGAGAATCATACAAAGTGGGAATTATGGGTAGCTAGGCATGAATTTAACAGTATATAGAGTATATGTATATTAGGTGAGAGCTTAGGTTAGTCAAAGAATCATATTATAGCTCACTTGGCCATACATGTATCCTTACCTTTACCTCAGCCCCATTACAACGTTGAAAAGACCTCATGATGATTGCATTGGTATACTAAATATTTGTTGATTGGTTAGATGAAGAACAAAGTTTAGAAAGCATGACTAGAGAAGAGTAGAGTGAATTACCCTAGACACTTGAGAGAGTTAGAGTGATATACACTACCAGTAAGGTAGAAACATCTTAGCATGTAGTTGCATTCATAGGTTGCATTTCATACACTCTACCATTCCTCTTTACCCCTTTATAGTTTCTCTTGAGCTTAACATGAGGACATGCTAATGTTTAAGTGTGGGAAGGTTGATAAACCACTATTTTATGGTTTATCTTGTGCTCAATTGAGTGATTTTTATCAACTCCTTACTCACTTATTCATATAAATTGCATGGTTTTATATTTTCCTTCCTCATTTTGTGCTATGACTGAAAACATGCTTCTTTGGTCTTAATTTGCTAATATTAATCCGCTCTTATTACCATTAGATGCCTTGATATGGGTGTTAAGTGATTTCAGAGTTTATAGGGCAGGAATGGCTTAGAGAATGGAAAGGAAGCATGCAAAAATGGAAGGAATACAAGAAGTTGAAGGAACTGCAAAGCTGTCAGCCTGACCTCTTCGCACTCAAATGGCTATAACTTTAGCTACAGAGGTCCAAATGATGCGGTTTCAGTTGCGTTGAAAAGCTAAGATCCCGGGCTTCGATTTGATATATCATTTGCCATAGTTGCCCTGACAATAAGTGACGCGAACGCGTGATCTACGCGGACGCATCGCAGTGACGAAAAAACCAGCGTGTTTGAATTCGAAACCAGTGAATTCTGGGTTGTTTCTAACCCAGTTCTCGGCCCAGAAAACACATATTAGAGGCTATAAAGTGGGAGAATGCATCCATTCACAATCATCAGCTCATAATTCATAACTTTTAGTTTTAGATGTAGTTTTTAGAGAGAGAGGTTCTCTCCTCTCTCTTAGGTTTTAGGATTAGGATTCCTCTTAAAGGATTTAGGACTTCAACTTCTTCTCAGGTCCAACGTTCCTTTTATTTATTTTCTCAATTTACTTTATGAACTTTTGCATGTTAGATTTGAATTTATGTTTAAACATAATTTGATGTGTTTCAGATTTATGATTGCTTTATTCTATTTATGACGTCTTCAATTTAATTTAGAATTTTCCCTTTTGGCTTTGGTTAAATAATTGGTGACGCTTGAGTAATCAAACTCGAGGTGTTGACACAAAATTGGAATTCTTCAATAATTAATTTGAGTTCCAATAACTCTAGCCTTTCCCAAGGAAAGACTAGGACTTGAGGATTCAATTTAATTCATCCACTTAACTTACCTTTATAGTTAGAGGTTAACAAAGTGGGAAAAAAATCTAATTCTCATCACAATTGATAAGGATAACTAGGATAGGGCTTCCAGTTCTTATACCTTGCCAAGAGTTTTATTATTTATTTAAATTAATTCCTTACAATTTACTTTCTTGCCATTTACTATTCTTGCTTTTTATCTTATACATTAAAAACCCAAAATTCTACCTTTTTTATAGCTAATAATAAGTCATACCTCCCTGCAATTCCTTGAGAAGACGAGCCGAGGTTTAAATACTCGGTTATCAATTTTATTGGGTTTGCTTAAGTGACAAACAAAACTTTTGTAAAGAAGGAATTCTTATCGGTCTAGAAGCTATACTTACAACGAGAATTTATTTTTAGAAAATTCTAGATCGTGCGAGAGTTTCGCTCTTTCAAAATCGGTTGATAAACCACTATTTTAGGGTTTATCTTGTGCTCAATTGAGTGATTTTTATCAACTCCTTACTCACTTATTCATATAAATTGCATGGTTTTATATTTTCCTTCCTGATTTTGTGCTATGATTGAAAACATGCTTCTTTGGTCTTAATTTGCTAATATTAATCCTCTCTTATTACCATTAGATGCCTTGATATGGGTGTTAACTGATTTCAGAGTTTATAGGGTAGGAATGACTTAGAGGATGGAAAGGAAGCATGCAAAAATGGAAGGAATACAAGAAGTTGAAGGAACTGTAAAGCTGTCAGCCTGACCTCTTCGCACTCAAATGGCTATAACTTTAGCTACAGAGGTCCAAATGATGCGGTTCCAGTTGCGTTGGAAAGCAAACGTTTGGGGCTTCGATTTGATATATAATTTTCAATAGTTTCCCTGACGATAAGTGACGCGAACGCGTCATCTACACGGATGCGTCGCAGTGGCAAAAAAACCAGCGAATTCTGGGTTGTTTCTAACCCAGTTCTCGGCCCAGAAAACACAGATTAGAGGCTATAAAGTGGGAAAATGCATCCATTCACAATCATCAGCTCATAATTCATAATTTTTAGTTTTAGATGTAGTTTTTAGAGAGAGAGGTTCTCTCCTCTCTCTTATGTTTTTGGATTAGGATTCCTCTTAAAGGATTTAGGACTTCAACTTCTTCTCAGGTTCAACATTCCTTTTATTTATTTTCTCAATTTACTTTATGAACTTTTCTATGTTAGATTTGAATTTATGTTAAAACGTAATTTGATGTGTTTTAGATTTATGATTGCTTTATTCTATTTATGATGTCTTCAATTTAATTTAGAATTTTCCATTTTGGCTTTGGTTAAATAATTGGTGACGCTTGATTTATCAAACTCGAGGTTTTACTGAAAATTGGAATCCTTCAAGAATTAATTCGAGTTCCAATAACTCTAGCCTTTCCCAAGGAAAAACTAGGACTTGAGGATTCAATTTAATTCATCCACTTAACGTACCTTCATAGTTAGAGGTTAACAAAGTGGGAGAAAAATCCAATTCTCATCATAATTGATAAGGATAACTAGGATAGGACTTCCAGTTCTTATACCTTACAATTTACTTTTTTGCCATTTACTATTCTTGCTTTTTATCTTATACATTAAAAACCCAAAATTCTACCTTTTTCATAGCTAATAATAAGTCATACCTCCCTGCAATTCCTTGAGAAGACGACCCGAGGTTTAAATACTCGGTTATCAATTTTATTGGGTTTGTTTAAGTGACAAACAAAACTTTTGTAAAGAAGGAATTCTTGTCGGTCTATAGGCTATACTTACAACGGGAATTTATTTTTAGAAAATTCTAGATCGCGCGAGAGTTTCACTCTTTCAAAATGGCACCATTGCCGGGGACTTGCAATAGAGTGCTAAGTTATTGATTGAAATTTATTTATTTGTATTTTATTTTATTTTGCTACTATGAGCTGCATGTTTCTTTCGTTAAACGACGCGTTCACTTCCTTATCCAAGCTTGCCAGTATTTGATCCTGAGATCGAAAGAACTATTTCACGTATAAGGCAAGCTCAACGTCGGTTAGTCCTCCCTGAGGGTGAATCTGAAGCGTCACGTAGGGAAGAAACAAGCCCCGTTCTACTGATTTGGTTGATTTACGTGCAGGTGACATGGCAGCACCTAGGAGAGTTACTATCCAGGAGGCTGGAGCCCCTGATTTTACAATGCAACCATTTCAAGCGCATCACCCAACAGTGGCTACTGATTTTGAAATAAAGACTACACTGCTCAACTTGATGCCTAAGTTTCATGGCTTACCTGCTCAAGAGCCTATCAAGCACCTTAGGGATTTCCAAGTAGCTGATGCGGGGAAAACTTGTCTCTCAACAAATCTCCCTTCGGCAAGTGTACCAAATTTGTCATCAAGTAAAAACTCACAATAGAGTGAGGTCGAATCCCACAAGGATTGATTGATCAAGCAACTTTAATTAGAAGAATGTTCTAGTTGAGCGAATCCAGAATTTGGGTTGAGAGTTGCAGAAAATAAAATGGCGGGAATGTAAATAACAGAAAAGTAAATGCTAGAATTAAAGGACTGGAAGTAAATGACTGAAAATAAATTGCAGAATTGTAAATGGGAATGGGGGATTTGCTCATAAAAGTATTTGGGGGGTTATGTGGTTGCTTCCAACGTTAGTGACAATGTTGAATGTCACTAACGTTGTCGACAACTCTCACTTCTTACGTTAGCTCCCACGTTAACCAAATTAACGTGGGAGTTAACGTGGTGTGTTGCATCCTTAGGCCAACGTTAGTGACAATGTTGAATGTCACTAACGTTGGCTTCTCTTCCCCCTTTAACGTTAGAGGCCACGTTAACTAGGTTAACGTGGGCTCTAACGTGGCCACTCATGAGTGTTTGCCAACGTTAGTGATAATGTTAAGTGTCACTAACGTTGGCTCAACTTCCCTTCTCCACGTTAGAGTGCACGTTAACTTAGTTAACGTGACTCTTAACGTGGGCAATGATGGCTTTGAGAGTGTTATTAGCAATCACTTTTCTCATTAACCTTGCAAGTTACCTCCCTTTCCTTGCTTCCTTTGGTCCTGAAATCAAGCAACAGAGTGCATCAAAGTTCTAGTCCAAGTCATGGGTAATGCAGCATACAATTTGTTACTAAATTCATGCAAAATCCTCATGAAATAATATAAAATGCACAATGTATGCTTGAATCAAGGTGTAGGTGAATATCTACCCAAAACTAACTTATTTCCTAAAGAAATGCATGAAACTACCCTAAAAACAGTAAAGAAAAGGTTAGTGAAACTGGCCAAGATGCCCTGGCATCAGTAGCCTGTTCTACTGTCAGGCGAGATGGTGCATATGAAACTTCTATTCTATTGAAAGCCTTCCCATTCTCTCTTGAGGGAAAGGTGAGAGAGTGGTACTACACTCAACCCGCAGCAATTGTTTCTGACTGGGAAACGCTTAGAAGGGAATTTTTGGAGAAATTCTTTCCAGCTGAGGTTACTGATAAACTGAGGAAAGACATTTCCATGATTGTTCAAGACGAGTCCGAGACTCTCTACGAATACTGGGAGCGCTTCAACAACCTTCTGGAAGCATGCCCCTACCATATGATTGACAAGATAGTGTTGCTCGGCTACGTCACACAGGGCATGAGGCCCCAAGATAAGACCACATTGGAAAGTGCTAGCAATGGGTCTATGAAAAAGTACAAGACCACTGATGAGGCATGGCAATTGATCAGCGACTTGGCTGAATCTACTAGGAATCACAGGCAGAAACAAGGCCGGTCAAAAGCTGTTGCAGAGGTATCTTCTAGCAAGGAGACTACTACTCTGACTCAAAGTATATGTGAAATGACCAACTTACTGAAGCAGATGCAGTTGAATCAATAACAAGCGTAGCAAAGCCAACAGTTAGTCCCACAGAGAGTGTGCGGGATCTGTGCTGATTATAGCCATTATACTGATGAATGTCCGCAGCTCTAGCAGGAAGACAACACTGTGGCAGCCACTCATAACTTCTATGACCGCCCCAACCAAGGATACAATCAAGGTGGTAGCTACAACCATGGATGGCAAGACAATTCCAACTAAGGTTGGAGAGATAATTCTAACCAGAGTTGGAGGGACAACAATAATAGAGGGGGTATAGACAATCAGGGAAATTAGAGGTGGAATAATAACAACAACAGGCAGCAAAACCAGAACCAGTCTTACAGAGCACTTCACCTGAGGCAATCTTAAGGACCATAGCACAACCAACAGCAGACCTCTCAGATCACTTATTCCTCTTCATCTTCTAATGATGAGTTACTACAATCTATTGATCGGAGACAGCAGGCCATGGAAAACAACCTTACTTCTACTCTAAATGGTCTGAACTCTACCTTGCAAGCTCTTATCTCACATATTGGATCACTAAATAACTCCAACAACCAGCCTTTGAGCTCTAGTGGAATCCCCTCTCAACCATTTCCCAATCCAAAGGGTGGCATCAATGCCATCACCCTAAGGTTCAGAACCACACTGAAGAGGTGGTAGAAGTGGAAGATGCTGAAGAAGAAGGGGACATACAAGACATGATTGAAGAAGAGGAAGCCCAACCACAGAAGGAAGCACCAAAGGATGCAAACACTGCAGAAAACGTCCTTCCTATTCCATTTCCACAAATTGCAAGGAAGCCCAGAAAGCAGATGGAATTTGATCCCAAAATGATAGAAATATTCAAAAGGTTGAGGTAACTGTTCCCCTTTTTGATGTTATTCAACAAGTACCTAAATATGCAAAGTTTCTAAAAGATTTATGCATACATAAAGACAAAATTAATGAATTAGAAACTATTCCTTTAGGTAGTTCTATATCTACTTTAATAGGAGGCATACCTGAAAAGTGTAGTGATCCAGGTCCATGTATGGTTAATTGTACTATTGGTGGTGTGATATTTTCTGACTGCATGTGTGATTTAGGAGCGTGCGTCAGTATAATGCCTTTATCTATATATGATACTTTGAGGCTCCCTCCCTTAAAAAGGTCGGCAGCTCGCTTTGTGTTAGCAGATAAAAGCATTATTATAGTGGTTGGAGTTGCTGAAGATGTATTAATGAGCGTTAAGGGACTCACATTTTCCATTGACTTCTATATCCTGGAAATGCCCCCTAATGACTTAGGAAGGCCATCATCAATCCTGCTTGGAAGACCATTCCTGAAGACTTCAAAGTTCAAGCTGGATGCATTCTTAGGAACTTATTCCTTTGAGATAGATGGCAGAGCAGTGAAGTTTATCTTAAATGAAGCAATGAGACATCCTCTGGAAGATCATTCTATTTTCCAGTGCGATATTATTGATGAAATTGTAGCTGAAGTTCACCAGGAGGAATTAGAAGAGAGGTACATAGGACAAGGTCCAAGTATGGGGACATTTTCAGAGGACAATGAGGGCATTTTGCCATTATCACCAGCCCCAGATAATCTAGAGCCTGGCCATGAACAGAAATTGGAATTAAAGCCCCTCCCTCCACACCTCAAGTATGCTTATCTTGAGGACAAGCAGAAGTTTCCAGTTATCATTGCAAGAGAACTCACTTCCCAACAAGAAGAACAGCTGCTCAGTGTGCTGAGGAGACACAAGAAAATAATTGGATGGAGCTTGGCAGACATAGAAGGCATCAACTCTCAAGTTTGTGAGCACAGAATATTTTTAGAAGAAGGAGTAAGACCTGTTCGTCAACCCCAGAGAAGACTGAATCCCACTATCTTAGAGGTTGTCAAAAAGGAAGTGACCATACTACTTGAGGCAGATATTATCTACCCCATCTCAGACAGTGAATGGGTAAGCCCAGTACAAGTGGTGCCCAAGAAGTCTGGAGTCACTACAGTGAAGAATGAGCATGGAGAGCTCATGGCAACCAGAGTACAGAATGCCTGGAGGGTCTGTATTGATTACAGGCGTCTCAACCAAGCCACTCGTAAGGATCACTACCCCCTTCCATTCATTGATCAAATGCTGGATCGCTTGTCAGGTAAATCACATTATTGCTTTTTAGATGGTTACACAGGCTATTTCCAGATTCATATAGCTCTTGCTGATCAGGAAAAGACTACTTTTACATGTCCTTTTGGGACTTATGCTTATAAGAGAATGCCCTTTGGCTTGTGCAATGCACCAGCTACTTTCCAAAGGTACATGATGAGTCTTTTTTTTGACCTTATTGAGGACTGTATGGAGGTTTTTATGGATGATTTTAGCGTTTATGGTGATTCCTTTAGCCTTTTCTTAGATAGTTTATCTAGAGTATTAGATAGATGTGTCAGTACAAACCTTGTATTGAACTTTGAAAAATGTCATTTTATGGTAAAACAAGGGATTGTACTAGGACATGTTGTGTCTAATACGGGCATTTCTGTAGATCCAGCAAAAGTGGATGTTATTTCTAGTTTACCTTACCCCTCCTCTGTGAGGGAAGTCCGTTCATTCCTTGGCCATGCAGGTTTTTACCGGAGATTCATTAAGGACTTTAGTAAGGTAGCACTACCCTTATCCAGACTACTGCAGAAAGATATTGAGTTCGAGTTCAGTGAGGATTGCAAACAAGCGTTTGATAAGCTGAAGACCACCCTGACTCAAGCCCCAATTGTGAGAGGACCAGACTAGAGCCAACCATTTGAAATCATGTGCGATGCTTCCAACCATGCAGTAGGAGCAGCGTTGGCTCAGTGTGAAGGTAAGGATCCTTTTGTAATTGCTTATGCGTCTAAGACTTTAGATGCTGCTTAGTCTAATTACACTACTACTGAGAAATAGCTCTTGCTATTGTTTTTGCTCTGGATAAATTCCGAGCCTATTTACTTGGTACTAAAGTAGTAGTGTACTCAGACCACGCAGCTCTAAAGTATTTATTAGCTAAAAAGGAGTCCAAACCAAGGCTTATACGTTGGATACTGCTACTACAAGAATTTGATTTAGAAATTAAAGATAGGAGTAGTAACCAAAATCTAGTGGCAGACCACTTGAGTCGCCTTGAGCACATTAAGGATATCTCTACTCCTATAAATGATAATTTCCCAATTGATAACCTGCAAGCAGTATCTGAAGTAGTCCCTTGGTATGCGCCTGTAGCTAATTATCTAGTTAGCCGCACTTTTCCTCCAAACTTTACTAAGCATCAAAGAGACAAGCTGAAAAGCGAGTCTAAATATTATATATGGGATGACCCATATTTATGAAGATGTGGTGCTGACCAGGTAATTAGACGGTGTGTGCCTCAATCAGAATTCCAGTCCATTTTAGAGGCCTGCCACTCATCTGAGAGTGGAGGACATTTTGGCCCTCAAAGAACAGCTAGGAAAATTTTAGACTGTGGATTCTGGCGGCCTACTCTTTTTAAAGATGCTGCTGAATTTTGTAAATATTGTTTCCCATGCCAAAGGTTTGGTAATATATCCTAGAGGGATGAGATGCCTCAACAGATTATGCTTTTCTGTGAAATTTTTTATGTTTGGGGCATTGACTTCATGGGTCCATTTCCAAATTATAATGGTTATTTTTATATATTGTTAGCTGTAGATTACGTTTTTAAATGGGTGGAAGCAATTCCCACCCGTACTGATGATGCTAACACTATTGTTTCCTTTGTTAGAAACCACATTATTTGTCGCTTTGGATCACCACGAGCAATCGTGAGCGATCAAGGCACCCATTTTTGTAACAGGAGACTAACAAGATTACTGAAGAAGCGTACCAGGGATACAGCCTACCACCCTCAGACTAATGGGCAAGTTGAGGTGTCAAACAGAGAGATAAAGCGTATATTGCAGAAGATAGTCAAACCTCATAGAAGAGACTGGAGCACCAGGCTACAAGATGCACTCTGGGCTTACAGAACTGCATACAAGACACCCGTTGGGATGAGCCCCTTCCGCTTAGTTTATGGAAAAGCCTATCACCTCCCCGTTGAAGTAGAGCACAAATCCTTTTGGGCAGTAAAGGAGTGCAACATGGGATTTGAGAAAGCCGGAGCTGAAAGGAAGTTGCAACTGCAAGAATTGGAAAGCCTTCGCCTGGAAGGTTATGAGAACTCAAGGTTGTACAAGGAAAAGATGAAGGCTGTACATGATAAGCACATCAAGAGGAGAGAGTTCCAACTTGGGGACTTAGTCCTCCTTTACAACTCTAGACTGAGGCTCATGCCAGGCAAGTTGAGATCAAAATGGGAAGGTCCATATAGAGTAGAGAAGGCTGAGCCATACAGAGTTTTCCACCCGAGTCATCCTTCAAGATCTGAATTCATCAAAGTTAATGGACATCGCTTAAAGATATATCATGGTGAGAAGGTGACGAAAAACAAGGAGCTAGAGATCTTCCTCTTGGAGGATCCACCCACAGCAGAAGACTGAGCTAGTGGAGCGTCCAACTTAAGGACGTTAAAACAAAGTGCTGGGTGGGAGACAACCCACCATGGTATGATCATTCCTTTCCTTCTTCTTCTCAGTTTTATTTTTCAATAACTCTTCTCATTATTAGCACATTTAGTTTGCATCTTCATTTGCATATTGCATATAAAAAAAAAGGGAGCAGCGACGCGACAGCGTCGCCGACGCGTCTGCATCGTAGAAGAGTAAGAAAGCAAATAAATCGAACAGAGAGTCACGCGGGAGCATGGCTGGAGGCATATGATAAACCCATATTTTATGATATATTTTGTGCCTAATTTAATTGATTTATTCAATCCTTCACTTACTTATTCATGTTAATTGCATGGTTTTACTTTCCCTTCCTTATTATGTGATGTATGTGAAAAACATGTTTCCTATGCTTTAAAAGTAATTACTTTAATTACCCTTTATTTCCATTCGATGCCGTGATTCGTGTGTTGAGTAGTTTCAGATCTTCTAAGGCAGGAATGACTTAAAGGATGGAAAGGAAACATACAAAAATGGAAGGAAAGCACAAAATGGAGTTTTTGAAGAAACTGGAAGCGACGCGATCGCATGGACGACGCGGCCGCATGCTAGCGCGAAATGGCAGTGACGCGACCGCGTGATTGACGCGATTGCGCGCCTTAAGCGAAACGCATATGACGCGGACGCATGACTGAAGCGACCGCGTGATAAGGAAAACTCCAGATGACGCGACCGTGTGACCCACGCGGACGCGTGACAGAGGCCACGCACCAGAAATTACAGAAAACGCTCCCAGCGATTTCTGAAGCCCTTTTTGGCCCAAATCCAAGTCCAGAAGGCACAGATCAGAGGTTATAAAGTGGGGAAATGCATCCATTCAGAGAGATTCTCCAATTAGTTACTTTTCATGATTTAGATGTAGTTTTGAGGGAGAGGTTCTCTCCTCTCTCTTTTAGGATTTAGAATTAGGATTTCTTTTGCTTTCAGGATTATCTCTTTTTATCAGGTTCAATATTCCTTTTTAATCACTTATTTTCTCAATTTAATTTATGAATTCTTCTATGTTACAGATTATTCTTTGAATTAATGTTATTTGAGGTATTTCAGTTTATGATTGCCTTCTTTTATTTATGTTACTATTGCTTCCAATCTGAAGATATTTTTATTCAAGTAGATTTACTTTTCCCCTTTTGGTCTTGGTTAAGAAATCAGTAACTCAGGAGTTATCAAACTCAACATGATTGATAATTGTTATCTTTGCTAATTGAATTGAACTTCAATAATCCCAATCTTTCCTTAGGGATTAACTAGGATTTGAAGATCAAACTAATTAGTCACTTGACCTTTCTTTGCTTTATGTAAAGGCTAACTAAGTGGAATTAAGATTCAATCTTCATCATCATTGATAAGGATAACTAGGATAGGACTTCCAATTTCTCATACCTTGCCAAAAGTTTATTTTACAGTTATTTATTTATTTTACTTGCCATTTAAATTACTTATTCCTGATCTTCAAAACTCCAATTTACAATCTTCACAACCAATAATAAGAACATACTTCCCTGCAGTTCCTTGAGAAGACGACCCGAGGTTTAAATACTTCAGTTACCAATTTTTAAGGGGTTTGTTACTTGTGACAACCAAAATGTTTGTACGAAGGGATTTCTGTCGGTTTAGAAACTATATCTACAACGCGACTGTTTTTATAAAATTCTTTACCAGCAAAAATTCAAACGTCAAAATGTCGCCGTTGCCGGGGAACTGCAATCGTGTGCCTTATTACTGGTTATTGTAAATATTTTTCTTTTATTTGAACAGGGCATGACTTCGTACTGGAACAAGTAGAGGAAGCTGTCATTGTGAAAGAAGAAGAGTTGGTCGAAGACTTAGGAGAAGCTGAACTTCCATGGGAATCCAGAATTGTGGAAAATTCTGTCAAGGACGTTACAATTGATGCTAAGGAGGATAGTGCACAACTCCCAAAGCAAGTCTTTTATGAAGAACTAAATGGAATAATCCAAGGAGCAAGTTTCCTTGATAATGATAATCTCAAGTCAAGTTCTCCTAGTAATGAACTTGCATCTGCAAGTGAATTCTCTGAGATCGAAGAATCTTCCCCAAGTGAATACGAAGATGATGCGAAGGTAGATTTCTCTCAACCTCCCGTTTATGACTTATGTGACGAGGAAGACATAGAAGATTTTGATCAGGACATGGATGCATTTGAAGAAGTCTGCATGGAAGTGAAGAAATTCACCGAAGAGCACAAGGGAGTAGAACTTACAGAACCACTGGAAACACCTATCCCAAGGCCATTACCAACCAATACAAGCTTCAAGTGGGTACAATCCTTAACCTTTAGCTTTATTTTTCCACTTGAATATGGGTTGCTTGAAACAGATGGCCAGCTTAGAGCTCTCTGCGGCTTTAAGAGTAAGAGGGAAATGGCTCGTACTCAGAGTTGGTGCACAAGGTTCAATAAGGTTCCACGCTTCAACTCGAAGTGCACGGATTGGCATCATGATCAATTGAATGAATCTCGAAAAATGTTTGGTCACCATGGTGAGAATCTACTTTCTAAACCGCACGGATGGAAAAATATAGATCAAGACGGAGACGGATTTAAAAGCAAGGTTTGGGATCCTGGAATCTATTCTGACATTCGCCACACCGGGAACCTGAGAATCTGTTTGAAGCTGCTCAGAAGCTTTACATGCCTAGTTTGGGATCCCAGAGGCCATTGGCAATCCAAATATTGGTAGAGATTTCTGGATGAATTTAAACATAAGCCGCCATAACAGGAAGCTCATCCAATGTCCAACTTAAGGACTTTAACTAAAAGTGCTAGGTGGTAGACAACCCACCATGGTATGGTCGTTACTTTTTCAGTTTTATTTCGTGTTATTTATTTTTATTTCCTTTTCAATTGAATCTGAATATTATTCACACGCATTGCATACTGCATGATTGCATACCTGCATAAAAAAAAAGAAAGGGCGCGCGACGCGACCGCATCACTCATGCGATCGCGTTAGTTGCGAAAAACACTTCCCACGCGTCCGCGTTACTCACGCAGTCGCGTGATCTGGAAATCAGCGTAAGAATCCAACGCCCAGAAAGTTGGGCTGGAATCGTGCGGCTGTTGCGCGTTTCGCACAAAACGACCCACGCAGTCGCGTCCCTGACGCGATTGCGTCGCGTGGATTGCACAACACCCCAAAGGAGACAGAGAGTTGGGCTGAAATGACACTGGAATTGCGCGTTTAGCACAATTTCCAGCGACGCGGTCGCATGCCTCACTCGACCGCGTCATTCATCCTTTTACCCATTCCATGCGATCGCATCACTCACGCTATCGCGTCAACCCCCATTCCACCCCAGCCACGCGACCGCGTGCCCCACGCGATCGCGTGGATTCAAATTCGATAACACCCAGCCACGCGAAACCTTACCCATTTACGCCCCCCAACCCCCTTCTCCTTCCTCTCCTCTCTGCAACCAACCACCACCAACTTCCAGCCACCACCACCGACCACCGCCCCACCGTCGAACACCCAGACTCCACCGCAATGCCACCCCCTTCTTCCTTCCCTCTCTTTCTTCTTCTTCTTTCCTCTTTTTCCCTCCACCACCGCTACCCCCTCCGCGACCACCACCCCCACCGCGCCGCCGTCACCGCCGCGCCTCCAACTGCCACCAACGCCCCCTTCCCTTCCTTCCCCCTACCCACATTACCCCCCCAAACCCCCTGCCTCCGAACAGCCCACACCGCCGCATAACCACCATCAACCACCGCGTCAGCTGCCACCACCACCATCCCCCAGCCACCTCTCTGCCCCGCCTTCTTTCATACGCCTTCAGGTTCCACCAACCTACCCGAAGCCCCCTGCCTCCGAATAGCCACCACCGCCGCGCCAACCACCCTTAACAGCCGCGTCAGCCACCACCACCACCATCCCCCAGCCATCTCTCTGCCCTACTTTCATTCATACGCCTACCAGGTTCCGTCGAATGCCACCCTTCTTTCAATTCATCGTTAATACCATATTTTTCTGTTTATGTTCATAATTAGGCTAGTTAGATATGCATGTTGTAGTGGATTCTAGGTGGTTAGGTATCCTAGGATGTGGTTAGTGGATTTAAGCCTGATTAATTGCGCTGTTCATGCTACTTGCTTTATACTTTTCGCAATTCTGTTGTTGCTGTGCTCTACGAATTGTTCATATGATGTTCTTACTATTCATGCTACTACTGCGAATGTTCCTTCATGTTCATCTTATTTATATCTATTTGCAGTTTATTTTAACTTATATGAACTATTCTGTTGCTATTTATTTTTCACGAACATCCAATTTTAGCCGGAAGGCTGCCCAAATTTCTGTAAACCGTTTTGATTTTCATTCATGTCTTGGTTTTGGCAATTTGCACTCTGCTTTACTCTGCTTTTACCAAACCATTGCATGAATGCCAGGGCAAGCTTTCTTATTCATTTTAATTTCCTGGATAATAATTTGCATTTTTGATGTTTAGATTCTAATTTCTACTATTTCTATATCCATATGAATCATCATCAACTGCCTTGTTTGAATATGAGTTTCCTGTAGCTTATAATTGTGAATCCTTGTTACTTAGATAACCAATCATCATGCCGCTTACCTTAACTTTCTTTTTACTAACTCACTGATTTTTTATTTCTAACCTCTTTTTCAATTTCACACCACTTTTAACTTTCTAACAACCCCCTCTGCTTTTTGACTCACTCTTTAGTTTTATTTTAACTCAAGGCATGTTTGTGGTTTTCCTAATTAACATGAATTCTATGGATCTTACATTATAGATTGTGAATTTTTCTTCTCAGTTTTCTAACTCCTATACAATCCTTAATGCACATTTACTTAACTCATTTTCATCATTCTACTGCTCCTTTGCCATTATGTGCTTCTTTTGTTATTTGCCTACTTGTTTTCCTGTTTTTATTATATCCCTGATTTCTGTTTTTCAGGATGTCTGACACCCAAAGAAAAGGAAAAGGAAAGGCATCAACTGGCAAACGAAAAAGAGGAGAATCATCTATGTCGATCTTGGACATCATGCATGATGACTCCTGGCGGGAGAAACACTTTACGCCGCAGGAGAAGGCTGACCAGCTACTCCCTGCTACTGATCCCATCAAGTTTGCAAACAAATACTGCGAGTTAAAGTATCTGGTGTTTGCAACCTCCAGGAACCTGTACCTGGAGCAAACTCTGAAAATTCCGGAAGAACTCCAGCAATACACCTCTGATCAGATCAAACAAAGAGGCTGGTTCTTCCTGGAGAGAAACCTGACTGAGGTCAATGCTTTTTGGGTAAGAGAGTTTTACTGCAATTACTTCAAAACTTCCCTAGATGCAGTGAACCTAAGAGGGAAGCAGATACTGGTCACTGAAGAGGCCATTGAGGATATTCTGAAGCTTCTGCCTAAATCTGATCAGCCAGATGGTTATCAAAAGGCTGAGGAGGACATGCGCTTCATGAAGTTTGACTGGGATGCCGTCAAGGCAAGGATAGCCCTTGACCCGACTGTTCCATGGGTCATGGGTCAGAACACCACCATGCCTAAGGGAATCAAGCGGATTTACTTGAATGATTATGCTCGGCTATGGCATCAGATCCTGAGCAACTTTGTTATGCCGAGTACCCATGAGACGGAGCTACCTACCGCTATGATCACCCTCCTATGGTGTGTGATGGAGGGTAAGGACCTGTACCTGCCACGCTTCATCCGGTACTACATGGCCAGGGTCCACGTCTGAGGCACTCTCCCCTTTCCATATCTGATTACACAGCTAGGCCGTCGAGCTGACGTGCCTTGGGAGGATGCTGATGAGAAGCCACCTACTGCAGAATGCAAGAAGATTATCCCTCACAGCAGGAACTTTCTTGCTTTGGGCTACAGACCTCCATTCTTCACAGCTCCTGGTGAGACAGCCACACCGTGTGCTGGCCCCTCTTCCTCTACAGCTACCCTAGCTACCCCTGCTACCACCACTGCACCTCCACCTGCCTTAGAGCTAGTCTATCACCTAGTACACCGCCTGTTTCAATAGCTAGACCAGATGGAGCGCCGCAACCGACGCTGATATAAGAGATCTGAGCGTCGCAGCAACCGACGCTATGAGCACCTGAAGCTGATGATCCGTTCTGGCAGCGACACCCCCTCCGAGCCTGACACACCATCAAAGCCATCTGAGG
>NC_029787.2:58735505-58759161 GCF_000816755.2 Arachis ipaensis | reverse complement strand
GCATGCTCATGTGAAATCAAAATAATTGAATTACCATGTGCATTAAAATTATATATATATATATATAATTTTATTTTTCAGTATTTGAATAAAGGGGATACAAAAGAATTCCCCAAATGCAAAATAAAGCAATGCACATGGGACAAAATTAAAACTAATGCATGAGCATGTTACATCAAAAGTGGGAAAATTTGGGTGAATAGGTAAAGAAATTCTTGCTTTACAAAGTATGTATGTTAGGTGAGATCTTAGACTAATCAAGGATTCACTTATTAGCTCACTTAGCCTTATACATATACCCTTACCTTTACCTTGGCCCCATTACAACCTTAATTAAAGACCTCATGATTTTTGTATGCCTATATTCTATAATTGTTGATTGGTTAGATGAAGAACAAAGTTACGGAAAGTAAGGATAAAAAGAAGAATAGAGTGATTAACCCAATAAACACTGAGTGACTAGAGAGTAAACACAAAATCCAGTGAGGGTTCAATAGCTCATCAACATATATCTCTGCTTAAATTGTTAATTATCTTGCAAGTTTGTAAAATATTTTTTCTTTCCCATCTCAATTGTAAAAGTGCTTTATCATTATCTAAGGTTTGGCTATGCATATATGATTCCTTGAGAATGTGAATTAATTTAACTACATGTAAGTTTTATGTACAAGTGAATAAAAAAATTAGAATTACATGATTTATTTAGGTAGTTGCATTTAGAATAGATTGCATTGCATGAGATTCCACCACTTCAACCTTAACTTACTCTTTATCTTGGATTTAGCATGAGGACATGCTATTGTTTAAGTGTGGGGAGGTTGATAAACCCATATTTTATGATATATTTTGTGCTTAATTTAAGTGATTTATTCAATCCTTCACTCACTTATTCATGTTAATTGCATGGTTTTACTTCCCCTTCCTTATTATGTGATGTATGTGAAAAACATGTTTCAATTACAGAAAACGCTCCCAGCGATTTCTGAAGCCCTTTTTGGCCCAAATCCAAGTCTAGAAGGCACATATCAGAGGTTATGAAGTGGGGGAATGCATCCATTCAGGAGGAGAGTCTCCAATTATTTACTTTTCATGATTTAGATGTAGTTTTGAGGGAGAGGTTCTCTCCTCTGTCTTTTAGGATTTAGATTTAGGATTTCTTTTGCTTTCAGGATTATCTCTTTTTATCAGGTTCAATATTCCTTTTTAATCACTTATTTTCTCAATTTAATTTATGAATTCTTCTATGTTACAGATTATTCTTTGAATTAATGTTATTTGAGGTATTTTAGTTTATGATTGCTTTCTTTTATTTATGTTACTGTTGCTTCCAATCTGAAGACATTTTTATTCAAGTAGATTTACTTTTCCCCTTTTGGTCTTGGTTAAGAAATCAGTAACTCAGGAGTTATCAAACTCAACATGATTGATAATTATTATCTTTGCTAATTGAATTGAACTTCAATAATCCCAATCTTTCCTTAGGGATTAACTAGGATTTGAAGATCAAACTAATTAGTCACTTGACCTTTCTTTGCTTTATGTAAAGGCTAACTAAGTGGAATTAAGATTCAATCTTCATCATCATTGATAAGGACAACTAGGATAGGACTTCCAATTTCTCATACCTTGCCAAAAGTTTATTTTACAGTTATTTATTTATTTAACTTGCCATTTAAATTACTTATTCCTCATCTTCAAAACCCCAATTTACAATCTTCACAACCAATAATAAGAACATACTTCCCTGCAGTTCCTTGAGAAGACGACCCGAGGTTTAAATACTTCGGTTACCAATTTTTAAGGGGTTTGTTACTTGTACCAACCAAAACGTTTGTACGAAGGGATTTCTGTCGGTTTAGAAACTATATTTACAACGCGACTGTTTTTATAAAATTCTTTACCAGCAAAAATCCTAACGTCAGCGTACCTTTGGCACAAATCACCCCACGCGACCGCGTCGCTGACGCGTCTGCGTCATATGGGAAACATGCCTCCTACGCGTCCGCGTCACCCACGTGGTTGCGTGACCTGAAACTCCATTCACGTTGGGCATGCAGCCGCGTCGTCCATGCGTTCGCGTCGCTGCCAGTTCCTTCAAAAACTCCATTTTGTGCTTTTCTTCTATTTTTGTATGTTTCCTTTCCAATCTTTAAATCATTCCTGCCTTAGGGGATCTGAAAATACTCAACACACAAATCACCGCATCGAATGGAAATAAAGGTAATTAAAATAATTATTTTTAAAGCATAGGAAATATATTTTTCACATACATCACATAATAAGGAAGGAAAAGTAAAACCATGCAATTTCACATGAATAAATGGGTGAAGGATTGAGTAAATCACTTAAATTGAGCGCAAA
Organism: Arachis ipaensis; assembly: GCF_000816755.2. Taxonomy (NCBI): domain Eukaryota; kingdom Viridiplantae; phylum Streptophyta; class Magnoliopsida; order Fabales; family Fabaceae; genus Arachis; species Arachis ipaensis. The sequence goes on along the minus strand of NC_029787.2, from coordinate 58,756,800 downwards.
ATATATCATAAAATATGGGTTTATCAACCTCCCCACACTTAAACAATAGCATGTCCTCATGCTAAATCCAAGATAAAGAGTAAGGTAAGGTTAAAGTGGTGGAATCTCATACAATGCAATCTATTCTAAATGCAACTACCTAAATGAATCATGCAATTCTAATTGTTATTCACTTGTATACAAAGCTTACATGTAGTTAAATTAATTCATATCCTCAAGGAATCAAATATGCATACGCAAACCTTAGATAATGTTAAAGCACTTTTACAATTGAGATGGGAAAAAAATATTTCACAAACTTGCAAGACAATTAACAATTCTAAGCAGAGATATACGATGATGAGCTATTGAACCCTCACTGGATTTTGTGTTTACTCTCTAGTCACTCAGTGTTTATTGGGTTAATCACTCTATTCTTTTTCTATCCTTACTTTCTATAACTTTGTTCTTCATCTAACCAATCAACAATTATAGAATACAGACATACAAAAATCATGAGGTCTTATTCAGGGTTGTAATGGGGCCAAGGTAAGGGTAAGGGTATATGTATAAGGCTAAGTGAGCTAATAAGTGAATCCTTGATTAGTCTAAGATTTTACCTAACATACATACACTATAAATCAAAATTTCTTTAACCTATTTGCCCAAATTTTCCCTCTTTGTATTTCACACTCATGTATTTAATTTTGTCCCATGTGCATTGATTCTTTTTATTTTGCAATTGGGGAATTTTTGTATCCCCTTAATTAAATACTGAAAATGTAATTTTTTTTTTAATGCACATGGTAATTCAATTGTTTTGATTTCACATGAGCATGCATCCCAAATTTTTATTTTGAAACATCTTATTCTCTTTTTTTTTTTAAATTCCAACTTTGTTTCTATCATTCCATATTCCCATAAAGTTCCCCATTCTTAAATTGTACACAATTTCTATCTTACGCTAACCAAGGATTCAACTTAGGATTTTTATTTTGTTTTTCTGCTTAAGGCTAGTAATGTGGTTATAGAACAGAAGGGGATTTAAAAAAGCTCAAGGGGGCTAACAAGGGTGATGTAAAAAGCTAGGCTAATTTGGGATAAGTGAGAAAAATTCAAATGATGACCTCAATCATCTCTTAGTATGTATCTATACTCTATAATTGGACATACAGATTAAAATAAAGTAAAGAACATTAGAATAAAAAAGAAGGGCAAAACACACAGGAATGAAATTTATGGTTTGAATGTAACCATACAATTAAGCTCAAAACTCACAGGCTGTGTGTTCTCCAGCTCAAAAATCATATATCAGTTATACATGTCATGCAAGTAAAAATTAAAAGTTCCCATTATTCTCAATGTAAATCTTAGGGTGGCCCTTAAAATCTTAGTTTTGTTCCTTGATGAAATGTTGTTAACTAACTAACATGTAATGCTATATATACAAGGTGTGTGGATTGTTTTAATTTAGTGAAATCTCTAGTTTACTTCCTTTTTATTTTTAATTTAAACCAAACTATCATATGCTAAATGGGTAAACTATACTAATGAATCCATATATTCTATAACTAATAAGTTTAGAATTGCAAACTAAACTAAATGGCTAAAATATGAACTAAAGTGCAAAATGCGAAAATAAAGTAAAAATATAGCAAAAGAACAATGTATAAGTATTGAAAAATAAAAATAAAGATAAAAATACAGAAAAATAACAAAATAAGAAAAAAAAGTCTGTAGTGGTTCACCAAAAAAATATGCCAAGGATGGCGACCTCCCCACACTTAAAGTAAAGCATCGTCCTCGATGCTCACTCAAGCCGGGTGTGAAGGAGTGTCATCACTGGAAGGATGGGCTGCTGGAGTCTCGATGGTGGCCTGAGGATCTGCAGACTGGATGAGGGTAGGAGAATTTATCTGCTGCAGTGGAGGTGCTGACTGGAGAGGGATCTCTGGGTCTGCAGCCTGAATCTGGTGTGGCTCCTCCTGCTGTGGCGCAGCCTGCTCTGGTTCTGCCTGCTCAGCCTCTCTCTATGCATGTGTCTCAGCCTCATGCTCGTTCGCCTCCTCCTCAGATGGCTCTGATGGTGTGTCAGGCTCGGAGGGGATATCGCCGCCAGATCGGATCATCAACTTGAGGAAGCGACGCTCAGATATCTTATATCGCCGCCGGTTGGGGTGCTCCATCTGGTCCAGCTGCTGAAATTAGCGGTGCACGAGGTGGTAAACAGGCTCTGAGGCAGGTGGAGGTGCAGTGGGTGGGGCTGGTACAGCAGTGGAAGAAGAAGGGGCAGCTGAAGATGTGGCTGCCGCACCAGAAGCGGTAAGGAATGGAGGTCTGTGGCCTAAAGCCAGAAACTTCCTACTGTGAGGAATGATCTTCTTGCAGTCTGCAGCAGGTGGCTTCTCATCAGCAAGCTCCCAAGGCACGTCAGCTCGATGGCCTAGCTGGGTGACCAGATAAGGGAAGGGGAGAGTGCCTCTGACATGGACCCTAGCCATGTAGTACCGGATGAAACGTGGGAGGTATAAGTCCTTACCTTCCATCACACACCAGAGGAGGGTGATCATAGCAGCAGGCAGCTCCGTCTCATGAGTTCTCTGCATAATAAAGTTGCTCAGGATCTGGTGCCAGAGCCGAGCCTCATCATTCAGATACATCATATTGATTCCCTTAGGCATTGTTGTGTTCTTTCCCATGACCCAGGGGACAATAGGATCAAGGGCTATCCTCTGCTTGACAGCATCCCAGTCAAATCGCATAAAGCACATGTCCTCTTCAGCCTTTTGGTAACCGTCAGGCTGATCTGACTTAGGCTGAAGCTGCAGAATATCCTCAATGGCTTCTTCCGTTACCAATATCTGTTTCCCTCTGAGGTGCACTACATCCAGGGTAGTCTTGAAATAGTTACAGTAAAACTCCTGGATCCAGGAAGCATTGACCTCTGTCAAGTTTCTCTCCAAGAAGAACCAGTCTATCTGTTTGATCTGATTGGAGGTGTACTGCTGTAGTTCTTCTGGAATTTTCAGAGTTCTCTCTAGGTACAGGTTTCTGGAGGTGGCAAACACTGGATACTTCAGCTCATAGTATCTGTTTGCAAATTTTACCAGATCATTGGCAGTGAGGAGCTGGTCAGCCTTTTCCTGCGGGGTAAAGTGCTTTTCCCTCCAGGAGTCATCATGCATAATGTCCAAGATAGACATAGAGGATTCACCTCTCTTTCTTTTACCAGTGGTGGCTTTGCCTTTTCCCTTGCGCTGAGGGTTAGACATCCTGAAAAACAGAAATCCAGGATATAATTGAAGAACAAAAGCAAGAAAACAAGTAGGCAAATAGAATAATAACAGTAATTCTCAATTTATTTATTTTCTCAATTTACTTTTTGAACTTTTCTCAATTTAGGACTTCAACTTCTTCTCAGGTTCAACGTTCCTTTTATTTATTTTCTCAATTTACTTTTTGAACTTTTCCATGTTAGATTTGAATTTATGTTTAAACGTAATTTGATGTGTTTCAGATTTATGATTGCTTTATTCTATTTATGATGTCTTCAATTTAATTTAGAATTTTCCCTTTTGGCTTTGGTTAAATAATTGGTGACGCTTGAGTTATCAAACTCGAGGTGTTGACTGAAAATTGGAATTCTTCAAGAATTAATTCGTGTTGAGGATTCAATTTAATTCATCCACTTAACTTACCTTCATAGTTAGAGGTTAACAAAGTGGGAGAAAAATCCAATTCTCATCATAATTGATAAGGATAACTAGGATAGGACTTCCAGTTCTTATACATTGCCAAGAGTTTTATTATTTATTTAAATTAATTCCTTACAATTTACTTTCTTGCCATTTACTATTCTTGCTTTTTATCTTATACATTAAAAACCCCAAATTCTACCTTTTTCTTAGCTAATAATAAGTTATACCTCCCTGCAATTCCTTGAGAAGACGACTCGAGGTTTAAATACTCGGTTATCAATTTTATTGGGTTTGCTTAAGTAACAAACAAAACTTTTGTAAAGAAGGAATTCTTGTCGGTCTAGAAGCTATACTTACAACGGGAATTTATTTTTAGAAAATTCTATATCGCGCGAGAGTTTCGCTCTTTCAAAATGGCGCCGTTGCCGGGGAATTGCAAACGTGTGCCTTATTATTGGTTATTGTAAATATTTGCTCTTTACTTGTTTGTTTGTTTTTATTTTTGTTTTTATTTTTGCTTTTTTATTAATTAAGAGGTTATTGATTTTTATTTAGTTATTAAAAATTTTTTTCAAAAATTTGTTCTTCGTGTTCATCTTGACCTTCAAGTTGTTCTTAGTTGTTTTCTTCGTTTTGATCTAAAAATTTTAAGTTTGGTGTCATTTTATTATTTTTCTCTTTCCTCATTTAATTCAAAGATACCTTTTCTCTTTATTTTAATTGAATTTTCGAAATTTGCATAAAAAAAATTTCAGATTTCTATTTTTAAATTTTTATCTTATCTTATCTTAGTTTTAAATTTCAAAATTCAAATCTTTTTCAAAAATCATATCTTTTTCAAAATCTTATCTTATCTTATTTCAAAAATCAAATTTCAAAATTTAAAAAAAATTCAAATTTAAAAATTTTCAAATTTCAAATTTCAAAACTCAAAATTCAAAATTTAAATTTCAAAATTCAAATTTCAAATTTCAAATTTCAAATTTCAAAATTCAAATTTCAAAATTTAATATTCAAAATTCAAAATTTAATTTTGAAATTTAAAATTTAAATTTCAATAACCTTTTAATTTAAATTTGTTTTTATTTTCGTTTTTAATTTTTATTTGCTATTATGAGTTCTCACCCCCATCGCTTTGAGTTTGGTCCCAATGCTGTTGCAAGGAATGGAAATTATAACAGGAACATGGATCAAGGTCAAAACAATCAAAGATGGAAGGAGCCACGAGGATCTAATCAACCCTTTCGGCAACATCACCTTCCAAGATACCATGGACAACGACCATCCTACAATGCATGCCAAGACAATAGATATGGTGGACCCCCTTATAGTTACCAGCAAGCTCCATCATATGGCAATGAACCACCTCCTCAAAATAGCTTTGGATCACCATACTCACAAGCCCCTTTCCACCATTCACCTCCACATGACCCTAACCAGTATCCACCATACCAACCACCTTATGAGCCAAATGAACCATACACAGAACTACCCCCATTCCAACACAACTACTCTCATGAACCACCACCTCAATATACACCATCTCCTTATCATTATCAAGATGAACCACCTTCCTACCATGAACCCTTTCTCCCAACAAATGAACCCTCCTATCCACCCCAAACCTCCTTGGAGAAAGCACTTACCGATCTAAACTCTACTATACAAGCTCTCGTCGCCCAAATCGGACCACCAAATACCTTCAACAATCAACCCTCAAGCTCTAGTGCACTTCCTTTTCAACCACAGAATGATCTCTCCATCCCATCACCACCACCCATGGAAGAGCACCCACATCCATCAATCCAAGAGCAACATGATCCCAATGATGCTATTGACGTGGAACAAGAGAGAATGGATCATCTTCGCGAATCCATACTTCATAAGGAGCTAGAGGAGGCCCTAAAGGTGAAGGTAGTAAAGACCCTTGAAGTCGAAGGAGTGGTTGAAGAATCAATGAAGGAAGACATCAAGGAGGAGTCTGATTTTGTCTTAGAGCAAGAGGAGGCCCAAAATGTGGAGATAGGAGAGACCCTTGAAGATGAAAGAATAGTTGAAAAGAGTTGTCATGGAAAGAAAATTATCAAGGATGAGTACGATTTTATATTAAAACTACTGGACAAAGCCGTAATTATTGAAGAGGAAGAAGTGGTTGAAGACCTGGGAGATGTTGAACCTACATGGGAAATTCAAGACATAGAGCCTCCTTCCAAGACGGTTGCATTTGATGTTGAGGAGGGTGTACAACCTCCAAGGCATGTCATGGTTAAGGACTTGGAAGTGGTCGATCAAGAGATGGAGATTCGAGAAGAAGAAGCACAACCTCCCATGCCCTTGGAAAGCAATGACGAGGAGATTGAATTGGAAGAAAGCTACCAAGAGGAAGAGGTTGAAATTGAAGAAGCTTACAAGGAGGTGGAAGCTGTTAGAGAATAGCACAAGGGAGTGGAGCTTGCAAGTTCATTAGAAACACCTCTCCCAAGGCCATTACCGTCCAACACAACGTTCAAGTGGGTAAAATTCCTACCCTTGACCTTTACCTTCCCACTTGAATATGGGCTACTGGAGACAGATGGTCAACTTAGAGCTCTTTGTGGCATTAAGAGTAAGAGGAAGATAGTCAGTGGTAAGAATTGTCCTGCAAGGTTCATCATGGTTGGAAGCTTTAAGTTTAAACGCAAAGGTTGGTGTAGAGCTCAATTGAATAGGTCTGGGAAGTTGTTTGGACACTTCAGTGAGAATTCTAAGGATGAACCACCCAGATGGAATCATGATAATCAACTTGAAGACGGGTGTAAAAACAAGATTTGTGATCCTGTAGGCCATTGGAAGTCCAAGCATTGGTGTAGTTTCAGGATGAGTTCAAGCGCAAGCCGCCATGACAAGGAGCTCACCAAATATCCAACTTAAGGACTTTAACTAAAAGTGCTAGGTGGGAGACAACCCACCATGGTATGATCGTTCCTTTTTCATTTTTTATTTAGTTTTATTTGTTTTCGAGTTTTATTTTATTTTATTGTATTGAACCTGGAGTTTTGCATAACATTCATATTAGCATTGCATTCTGCATACTGCATTATAAAAAAAAAAAACACGCATGTGACGCGGCAGCGTCGCTGACGCGTCCGCGTCACCAATGTGTTGTGAAGAAAAGAAAGTAAATAGAAAGTCAAGCAAAAGCGTGGCTGAAGGCGCGCTTTAGGCACAAACATGCCCACGTGTCCGCATGACCCACGCGGCTACGTTATTTGGAAAAATAGCCTCCCACGCATCCGCGTTACCCACGCGAACGCGTGCTCCAACAAATCGACGTAAAAGGGGTGCATGGCCAAAACTTGTGCTGGAGTAGGGCTGGACTAGCGCTAGATGCACAAGCCTTACCACGCGAACGCGTGCCCCACGCGTCTGCGTCATCCTCTAATCTTGGCCATTCACGCGATCGCATCCACCATGTGATCGCATCACCTCAAAAATTGGCAACAATGAGTTTTGAACAGAGAGTTGTGCGGGCGCGAGGGTAGCACAGAACGAGTCACGCGTCCACGTGAACGACGCGTACGCGTCGATTCCTATAAGCGCAATTCGCGCAAACACGTTCCTCGCGCGTCCGCGTCGCAAGCGTCGCACAACCTATCCAGATTAGTGCCAATTATCCTATCTTTTCTTCTCTAATCCTAATTTCTTCTATCTTTTCTTCTTTCTTCTTTCTTTCCTACTTTCTTTTTCTTCATCATCCTTCTTCACTTCCATTCTATTTTATTTAATTTATTTGTCTATTTTCACTCATTGCATTTTAATTTTGTGCATATTTTTTTTTCTTTTCAAAATTTATTTTTCCATTGGTGTTAAATGTTCTTATTCAGCTGTTATATCTTTTCTGGTATTATTTGGTGCTTAGTGACTTGTTTTACACTGTCAGATGATATTTATCTGTCAACACCAATCTTTTATGATATCTGTGTTCCTTTTTGTATTGACATGCATTTATATTTATATTGTCCTTCATTATCTGCTGTCTCTGCCCCTTTGTTGTAATGTTTGCACTATTGATATGCCACGTACTTCTATTGTTTTCTCACTTGCATGTTGTATCTACCATGTAATTGAAACCCTTATCATTTGGCATTAACCCACCCATACTTCATTTATTTTCTTATCTTTATTTCTGGGTTACTCTTCTTCCCTTTTTCTTTCAAGATGGCCACCCGGAAGGGAACCGGAAGACGTTTACATAGGGAGACAGACAAGTCCATCTGCAAAATCTTCAGAGAAAAGCATCAGTTGGAACCACCCATCCACTTGTACATCTTAGCATGCACCGAGGACGGTGCAATCTTTAAGTGTGGGGAGGTCGATATCGATCTCCATGGGTTAGTTACTCTTCTATCTCAACACCAATGGTTTATTTTCCTTGTTAGTTGTTGCATTTACATGTTTGATTGCATATTTGTTTGATTTTGTGCATATTTTACCACTTGGTTGAAGAAATATTTTCTTTTTCAAGAAACTTTTTTTAAAGTGTTTCACTAATTTGAATAAAATTTAATGTTAAACTTGTTTGAAGAAATATTATACTGGAACATTATTTAGAGCTCGAACATACAAAAACCAGTGAGATTTTTGAGCCTATTTGATTGGTTGCATTTTATCAACCAAAATTCTGTTTTAGTGTGTATTTTTCTCTCTAAAATTGTGATCTTTGTCTTGCTTAATTCTATATTTCCATTATTTGATGTATGCATACACTTACATGATTGAGGCCTTTGTTTCACTGAGCTTACATACCCATATGGCCTTACCCTTTCATTATTCTTTGCAAACCAATGTTGAGCCTATTATACCCCTTTGTTCTTTACTTTAGCACATCATTAACTCTAAGAGAAAGACAATAATGCCCTTAATTTGAATCCTTGGTTAGCTTAGACTAGTAAGAGTGCTTATGATTTAAGTGTGGAGAAATTGAATTTGGAAACATTTGGTTTGAGAATTGAGTATGTTAGAATTTTTTGAAAATGTGAAAAAAAAATGTTTAGGACATGATTCATGCATCCAATAATTTAATCATATGCATTGAGAAAAATAAAAGAAAAGAAAAAAAAGAGTAATTAAGCAAAAAGGGGACAAAATGCCCCAAACTAAGTGGTGAAAACAATGCATATGTACTGTACTTGAAATTAGAATGCATGAATATGTGGAAAAAATGGTTAATGGATAGTTAGATGTGGTATTATGATTACATGGATTGTCTAAAGTTAGGTGGAAAGTTTAAGTTAATTAAGGATTCAGATTTTAGTCCACTGGGCCAAATACAATCCTACCTTAACCCTAACCCCATTACAACCCTTAAAAGACCTCTTGATATGTGTGTTTTGTGCATTAAATTTTTGTTGATTGTTAGAGAAAAATTAAGCCTTAGAAAGCAAGATTAGTAGAGAATTGAGAGATCGAACCTTAAACACCTGAGCGATTAGAGTGCATACACTTCCAGATCACACATAAGTTCATAAGGCAATTCCCAATCTGGGGGTGTGATGATTGGTGCTGTGATGAGTTTTCTTTTTAAAGTTTCAAAGGCATGCTTGCAATTGTCATCAAAGATAAAAGGATTATCAATCACTAGCAAATTGCTTAGTGGTTTTACTATTTTTGAAAATCTTTTATGAATCTCTTGTAAAAACCAGCATGTCCAAGAAAACTTCCCACTGCTTTCACATTAACAGGTATAGGAAGCTTTTCAATGATTTCTATTTTTGCTTTGTCAACTTCTATATCTTTTCTTGAAACCTTATGCCCAAGAACTATCCCTTCAGGGACCATGAAATGGCGTTTCTCCCAATTCAATACCAAATTAGTTTCTTGGCATCTTTTCAAAACAAGAGTTAAATGATGCAGGCAGGTGTTAAATGAATTACCAAAGATAGAAAAATCCTCCATGAAGACTTCTAAAAATTTCTCCACCATGTCAGAAATTATAGAAAGCATATACCTTTGAAAAGTTGCAGGGGCATTGCATAGCCCAAAGGGCATCCTTCTGTAAATAAAGACTCCAAATGGGCAGGTGAAGGAAGTCTTTTCTTGATCCTTGGGATCCACCACTATTTGATTGTACCCAGAATACCCATCCAAGAAGCAGTAATAGGCATGGCCAGCCAATCTTTTCAAGCATCTGGTAGATGAATGGGAGAGGAAAATGATCTTTCCTTGTAGCATCATTCAGTCTTCTATAATCTATGCACATCCTCCACCCAGTCACTGTCCTGGTGGGAATTAACTCATTCTTCTCATTGGAAATGACTGTCATTACTCACTTCTTTGGTACAACTTGAACCGGACTCACCCATGAGCTATCAGAGATTGGAAAGATTATCCCAGCGTTCCATAGCTTCATCATTTCTTTTTGAACCACCTCCTTCATAGTTTGGTTAAGCCTTCTTTGGGGTTAAACTAAAGGCCTTGAGTCTTCTTCCAATAGAATTTTGTGCATACAGATAGCAGGGCTCATGCCCTTGATATCATTAATCGTCCAACCCAAGGCTGTCTTGTGAGCTTTCAACACTTTAATCAGCTTTGTTTCTTCTTCTATGTTCAGAGAGGAATTTATGATCACTGGTAAGGCCTCTGCTTCCCTAAGAAATACATACTTGAGATGAGGGGGAAGAGGCTTTAATTCTTGTTTTGGCCTCTGATGAGCGGATAGTTTATACCCTTTTTGGCATTGTTTTTACATAGTTTTTAGTATGTTTTAGTTAATTTTTACTATGTTTTTATTAATAATAATGAAAAATTCACATTTTTGGACTTTACTATGAGTTTGTGTGTTTTTCTGTGATTTCAGGTATTTTCTGGCTGAAATTGAGGGACCTGAGCAAAAATCTGATCCAGAGGCTGAAAAAGGACTGCAGAAGCTGTTGGATTCTAACCTCCATGCACTCGAAGTAGATTTTCTAGAGCTATAGAAGCCCAACCGGCGCGCTCTTAATTGATTTGGAAAGTTGACATCCTGGGCTTTCCATAAATATATAATAGTCTATACTTTGCCGGAGATTTGATGGCCCAAACTGGCGTTCAAATTCAGCCCAAGGAATTCTGGCGTAAAACGCCCAAACTGGCACCAGAATTGGAGTTAAACGCCCAAACTGGCACAAAAGCTGGCGTTTAACTCCAAGAAAAGCCTATGCACGTGAAAGCTTCAATGCTCAGCCCAAGCACACACCAAGTGGGCCCCAGAAGTGGATTTCTACATCATTTACTTATTTCTGTAAACCCTAGGCTACTAGTTCATTAAAAATAGGACCTTTTACTATTGTATTTTCATCTTTGGAATATACTTGGATCATATTTTGATCTTTTGATCATATTTTAGAGAGCTTCATTTCATATTTAGGGAGGCTGGCCATTCGGCCATGCCTAGACCTTGTTCTTATATATTTTCAATGGTGGAGTTTCTACACCCCATAGATTAAGGTGTGGAGCTCTGCTGTTCTTCAAGAATTAATTCAAGTACTATTGTTCTTCTATTCAATTCACGTCTACTTCTTATTCTAAGATATTCACTCGCACTTCAACCTGATGAATGTGATGATCCATGACACTCATCACCATTCTCACTTATGAACGCGTGCCTGACAAACACTTCCGTTCTATCTGCAATAGCTTGAGTGTGTATCTCTTAGCCTCCAGGTTCACGACGCATGGTTGCCTCTCCTGACAACAGAGCCTTCCATTCCGTGAGATCAGAGTCTTCGTGGTATAGGCTAGAACCATTGGCAGCATTCCTGGAATCCAGAAAGTCTAAACCTTGTCTGTGGTATTCCGAGTAGGATCTGGGAAGGGATGACTATGACGAGCTTTAAACCTACGAATATGGGGCGCAAGTGACAGTGTGCAAAAGGACAATGGTCCTATTCCGATGCTAGCAGGAACCGATAGATGATTAGCCCTGCGGTGACAGCGGAGATGGATTTGTTTTCATCCGAGAGGATCATACAGCTTTCCATGGAAGGAGGTAATGCATGGTTGGAAGAAGGCAGTAGGAAAGTAGAGGTTCAGAAGTAACAAAGCATCTCCATATGCTTATTTGAAATCCCACCAATGAATTACATAAGTATTTCTATCTTATTTTCTGTTTTAATTATATTTTAATTATCAAAACCTCATAACCATTTGAATTCGCCTGACTGAGATTTACAAGGATGACCATAGCTTGCTTCAAGCCGAGAATCTCCATGGGATCGACCCTTACTCACGTAAGGTATTACTTGGACGACCTAGTGCACTTGCTGGTTAGTTGTGCGGAATTGCAAAAGTGTGATTGTAATTTCGTGCACCAAGTTTTTGGCACCGTTGCCTGGGATTGTTCGAGTTTGGACAACTGACGGTTCATCTTGTTGCTCAGATTAGGTAATTTTATTTTATGTTTAAGCATTTTATTTTTAATTTTTGAAAGATAAATAAAAAAATTTTCTGAAGAACAAAATAAAATATGTTTAGTTTTCTAAAAATTCTTCAGAATTTTTAAGAATGAATTTTAGAGTTTCATCATGATCTGTTGAAGCCTGGCTGGCTGTCAAGCCATGTCTAAATTTTTTGGACCGAGGCTTCCACTTATCATTGCAGGAGCTTTTGATTCCCATCAATTTGGCTGTTGTATGTAATGCTCTGCTAAAGCTTGGCTGGTTATTAAGCCCTGTCTAAATTTTTGGACCGAAGCTTTAGACTAACATTGCATGATTCTTGAAATTCTTATTAAAAATTTTGGATTTCTTTTATTTTCTTTTCCTAATTAATTTTCGAAAAATACCAAAAAATTTTATAAAACCATGAAAATAAAAAATAATTCGTGTTTCTTGTTTGAGTCTAGTGTCACATTTTAAGTTTGGTGTCTTGCATATTTTTAATTTTCTTGTATTTTTCTAAAATATATGCATTATGTTCTTCATTGATCTTCAAGTTGTTCTTGATGATTTTCTTGGGTCTGATCTTTAAATTCTCTTGTTTTGTGCCTTTTGCTATTTCTCATATGCATTCTCAATTTGTTAGTGTCTCTAATACGAAAATTTCTAAGTTCGGTGTCTTGCATGTCTTTCTTTTCTTAAAAAAATATGTTGTTGATGTTCATCTAGATATTCAACGTGTTCTTGCATGCATTGTTTATTTGATCTTAGTTTTTCATGATTAATTTCATTTTTTTGTTGTTCTCTCTCATCATTAAAAATTCAATTTTTTTTTTTAAAAATTATGTCTTTTTAAGTCAATAATACAGAGAATTGAAGATTCAGGACATACAGTAGAGGAACCACAGAAGAAAAGCTGGGCATTCAAAATGCCCAGTGAAGAAGGAATACTGGCGTTTAAACGCCAGCCAGGGTACCTGGCTGGGCGTTTAATGCCCAAGGAGGTAGCCAAATGGCCGTTAAATGCCAGAATGGATACCATTCTGGGCGTTTAACGCCAGGACAACACAAGGGAGGTGAGTTAGTTTTCAAATCATATCTTTTTCAAATCATATCTTTTTCAAAATCAAATTTTTTTCCATTTTTCTCTCACTATTTTCGAAAATCCTTGCTACCAATTAATGATTTGATTCAAAAATTTCAAGTTTGTTACTTCCTTGTTAAGAAAGGTTCAATATTTGAATTCTAGAATCATATCTTTTAAATTTCTTGTTAGCCAAGTCATTAATTTAAAAAAAATCAAATCTTTTTAAATTGTTTTTCAATCATATCTTCAAATTCATATCTTCTCAATCACATCTTTTTCAAAATAATTTTCAATCATATCATTTTGATTACTGATTTCAAAATCTTCTTCAAAATCACCTAACCACTTTCTCACTTTTGATTTTCGAAAATAAAAACATCAACCACTTTTTCAAAATTCTTTTTAATTATTTTAAAATTTTTAGTTTTATTTAAAAACTTGTTTTCGAAAATTTTTCCCCCTCCTCACCTTCTATTTATGGACTAACACTCCTCCTCAATTAGCAATTCGGACTTTCTCTCCTTCTTCATATGTTCGAATTCTTATCTACCTACCTCATCCCTCTATTCCTATTTTCCTCTGACACCTCAAGGAATCTCTATACTGTGACATAAAGGATTTTATACTTTCTTGTTCTCTTCTCCTTTTTATGAGCAGGAACAAGGACAAAGGCCTTCTTGTTGAAGCTGATCCTGAACCTAAAAGGACCTTGAAGAGGAAGCTAAGAGAAGCTAAAGCATAACTCTCTAGAGAAGACCTAACAGAAATTTTCGAAAAAGAAGAAGACATGGCAGCCAAAAATAACAACAATGCCAACAATGCAAGGAAAATGCTTGGTGACTTTATTGCACCCTCTTCTGACTTCTGTGGAAGGAGCATCTTAATTCCTGCAATTAGAGCAAACAACTTTGAGCTTAAGTCTCAATTAGTTTCTCTACTGCAGTAGAATTGCAAGTATCATGGACTTCTATTGGAAGATCCTCATCAGTTTTTAGCTGAATTCTTGTAAATCTGTGACACTGTTAAGACCCATGGGGTTGACCCTGAGGTCTACAGACTTATGCTCTTCCTTTTTGCTATAAGAGACAGAGCTAGGACATGGTTGGACTCACAACCTAAAGAAAGCCTGAACTCTTGGGAAAAGCTGGTTAATGCCTTCTTGGCAAAGTTCTTTCCACCTCATAAATTGAGTAAACTTAGAGTGGAAGTCCAGACCTTCAGACAGAAAGAAGGCGAATCCCTCTATGAAGCTTGGGAAAGATACAAGCAATTGATCAGAAGGTGTCATTCTGGCATGCTTTCAGAATGGAGCATCATATGTATATTCTATGATGGTCTGTCTAAACTGTCCAAGTGTCATTGAACAACTCTGCTGGTAGATCTCTTCATATGAAGAAAACGCCTGAAGAAGCCCAGGAACTCATTGAAATGGTTGCAAATAACCAATTTATGTACACTTCTGAAAGGAATCCTGTGAATAATGGGACAACTCAGAAGAAAGGAGTTCTTGAGATTGATACTCTGAATGCCATATTGGCTCAGAATAAAATATTGGCTCAGCAAGTCAATATGATTTCTTAGAGTCTGACTGGAATGCAAGCTGCATCTAGCAGTAATAAAGAAGCATCTTCTAAAGAAGAAGCTTATGATCCTGAGAACCCTGCAATGGAAGAGGTGAATTACATGGAAGAACCCTATGGAAATACCTATAATCCTTCATGGAGAAATCATCCAAATCTCTCATGGAAGGACCAACAGAAGCCTCAACAAGGCTTTAACAACAATAGTGGTGGAAGAAATAGGTTTAGCAATAGCAAAACTTTTCCATCATCTTCTCAGCAACAAACAGAGAACTCTGAGTAGAGTCATTCTGACTTAGCAACCATAGTCTCTGATCTATCTAAGACCACACTAAGTTTCATGAATGAAACAAGATCCTCTATTAGAAATTTGGAGGCACAAGTGGGTCAACTGAGTAAGAGAATCACTGAAACTCCTCCTAGCACTCTCCCAAGCAATACAGAAGAAAATCCCAAGAGAGAGTGCAAGGCCATAACCATGACTAACATGGCCGAACCTAGAGAGAGAGAGGAGGACGTGATTCCCAGTGAGAAAAACCTCATGGGATGTCCTCTGAACAAAAAGAAGTTCCCCTTTGAGGAACCAAGGGAATTTGAGGCTCATACAGAGACCATAGAGATTCCATTGAACCTACTTCTGCCATTCATGAGCTCTGATGAGTATTCTTCCTCTAAAGAGGATGAAGATATTACTAAAGATCAAGTTACTAAGTACCTTGGAGCAATCATGAAGCTGAATGCCAAGTTATTTGGTAATGAGACTCGGGAGGATGAACCCCTCTTGCTCACCAATGAACTGAATGACTTGATTAGGCAGACATTACCCCAGAAGAAACCGGATCCTGGAAAATTCTTAATACCCTGTACCATAGGCACCATGACCTTTGAGAAGGCTCTTTGTGACCTAGGGTCAAGTATAAACCTCATACCCCTCTCTGTCATGGAGAAACTAGGGATCCTTGAGGTGCAAGCTGCAAGAATCTCACTAGAGATGGTAGACAATTCAAGGAAATAGGCTTATGGACTTGTAGAGGATGTCTTGGTAAAGGTTGAAGGCCTTTACATCCCTGCTGACTTCATAACACTGGACACTAAGAAGAGTAAGGATGAATCCATCATCCTTGGCAGACCCTTCCTAGCCACAGCAAAAGCTATGATTGATGTTGACAGAGGAGAGTTGGTCCTTCAAGTGAATGAGGACTACCTTGTGTTTAAAGCTAAAGAATCTCTTTCTGTACATATGGAGAAGAAGCATGACAAACTTTTCTCAATCCAGAGTCAAACAGAGCCCCCACATTCAAACTCTAAGTTTGGTGTTGGGAGGCCATCATCATGCTCTGAGTATCTGTGAGGCTCCATGAGAGCCCACTGTCAAGCTATTGACATTAAAGAAGCGCTTGTTGGGAGGCAACCCAATTTTTACTTATGTTTGTTAAATTTCTAATGTTATTTTATATTTTCTTTAGAATGATGATCATGTGGAGTCACAAAAACAAAAGCTAAAATAAAAAACAGCATTGAAAATAGCACACCATGGAGGATGAGATTACTGGCGTTTAAACGCCAATAAGGGTAGCAGAATAGGCGTTAAACGCCCAGTCTGGCACCATTCTGGGTGTTTAACGCCAGAAAAGGGCACCAGACTGGCATTTAATGCCAAAAAAGGAAGAAATATTTGCGTTTAACGCCAGAAAGGGAAGAAAAGTTGGCGTTTTATGCCAGAAAGGGAAGAAAAGCTGGCGTTAAACGCCAGAAATGGGCAGCAACCTGGCGTTTAACGCTAGGATTGGCACTCAAAGGGGCGTTTACATGCCAAAATGGTGCAGGGATGAAAAATCCTTAACACCTAAGGATCTGTGGACCCTACAGGATCCCCACCAACCTCAACTCTCTCTCTCTCTTCTTCACACCTTCCCATAACACCCTTCCCCAAAAAACCCCACCCACCTCACAATTCAAATTCAAATCCTTTCCCTCCCAAACCCAACCCCTAATACACGAACCCTACCCCTCTCTCCACTCCTATATAAACCCCTCATCCTTCCTTCATTTTCACACATCATAAACACTTCTTTCCTCCCCTTGGCCGAACCACTCACACCTCTCCATCTCCTCCATTTTATTCTTCTTCTACTCCCTTCTTTCTTCTTTTGCTCGAAGATGAGCAAACCTTCTAATTTTGGTGTGGTAAAGCGTTGCTTTTTATTTTTCCATAACCATTTATGGCACCGAAGGCCAGAGAAACCTCTCGAAAGAGGAAAGGGAAGGCAAAAGCTTCAACCTCTGAGTCATAGGAAATAGAGAGATTTATCTTAAAGGTCCATCAAGACCACTTCTATGAAGTTGTGGCCAAGAAGAAGGTGATCCCTGAGGTCCCTTTCATGCTCAAAAGGAATGAGTATCTGGAGCTCCGACATGAGATTCAAAAAAGAGGTTGGGAAGTTCTCACCAACCCTATTTAACAAGTTGGAATCTTAATGGTTCAAGAGTTCTATGCTAATGCATGGGCCACCAAAAACCATGATCAAAGTGTGAACCCGGACCCAAAGAATTGGCTTACAATGGTCCGGGGGAAATACTTAGATTTCAGTCCGGAAAATGTAAGGTTGGCATTCAACTTGCCAATGATGCAAAGAGATGCACGCCCCTATACTAGAAGGGTCAACTTTGATCAACGGTTGGACCAAGTCCTCATAGACATATGTGTGGAAGGAGCTCAGTGGAAAAGAGACTCCAAAGGCAAGCCGGTTCAATTGAGAAGGCATGACCTTAAACCCTGGCTAGAGGATAGTTGGAATTCATCCAACGCTCCATCATTTCTACTAGCAACCGATCCAAAGTAACTATAGATCGAGCTATCATGATCCAATGCATCATGATTGGAGAGGAAGTAGAAGTTCATGAGGTCATATCTCTAGAACTCTACAAAGTGGTTGACAAAACCTCCACTTTGGCAAGGTTAGCCTTCCCTCATCTCATCTGTCACCTATGCAATTTAGATGGAGTTGTCATAGGAGAAGACATCCTCATTGAAGAGGACAAACCCATCACTAAAAAGAGGATGGAGCAAATAAGAGAGCCCACTTATGGACCTCAACAAGAGCATGAGGAAGTCCCTCATCATGAAATCCCTGAGATGCCTCAAGGGATGCACTTTTCTCCACAAAACTATTGGGAGCAAATCAACACCTCCCTAGGAGAATTAAGTTCCAACATGGGAAAATTAAGGGTGGAGCACCAAGAGCATTCGATCCTCCTCCATGAAATTAGAGAAGACCAAAGATCCATAAGGGAGGAGCAACAAAGGCAAGGAAGAGACATTGAGGAGCTCAAGCACTCCATAAGATCTTCAAGAGGAAGAACTAGCCGCCATCACTAAGGTGGACCCGTTCTTTAATTTCCTTGTTCTTTAGTTTTCTATTTTTCAAAAATTATCCTTTATGTTTTATTTATGTTTGTGTCTTTACTACACGATCATTGGTGTCTAAGTGTCTATGCCTTAAAGCTATGAATGTCCTATGAATCCTTCACCTTTCTTAAACAAAAAATGTTTTAATTACAAAAGAACAAGAAGTACATGGTTTCGAATTCTATCTTGAAATTAGTTTAATTATCTTGATATGGTGATAATACCTTTTGTTTTCTGAATGAATACTTGAACAGTGCATATTTTTGATATTATTGTTTATGAATGTTAAAATTGTTGGCTCTTGAAAGAATAATGAAAAAGGAGAAATATTATTGATAATCTGAAAAATCATAAAATTGATTCTTGAAGCAAGAAAAAGCAGTGAAGAATAAAAGCTTGCGAAAAAAAATGGCGAAAAAAATAAAAGAAAAAGAAAGAAAAAGAAAAAGCAAGCAAAAAAAGCCAATAGCCCTTTAAACCAAAAGGCAAGGGTAAAATAAAAAGGATCCAAGGCTTTGAGCATTAATGGATAGGAGGGTCCACAGGAATAAAATCCTGGCCTAAGCGGCTAAATCAAGCTGTCCCTAACCATGTGCTTGTGGTGTGAAGGTGTCAAGTGAAAAGCTTTAGACTGAGCGGTTAAAGTCGTGGTCCAAAGCAAAAAGAGTGTGCTTAAGAGCTCTAGACATCTCTAATTGGGGACTCTAGCAAAGCTGAGTCACAATCTGAAAAGGTTCACCCAGTTATGTGTCTGTGGCATTTATGTATTCGGTGGTAATACTGGAAAACAAAATGCTTAGGGCCACGGCCAAGACTCATAAAGTAGCTTTGTTCAAGAATCGACATACTGAACTAGGAGAATCAATAACACTATCTAAATTCTGAGTTCCTATAGATGCCAATCATTCTGAACTTCAAAGGATAAAGTGAGATGCCAAAACTGTTCAGAAGCAAAAAGGCTACAAGTCCCGCTCATCTAATTAAAGCTAATTTTCATTGATAAGTTTGGAATTCATTGTATATTGGTGCACGAAATTGTGATATCCAGGCTCGAACAATCCCTGGCAACGTGAGCAACTTGGTATGCGTAATCGTGATTACACTTTAATTATGTAAAATTCATGGCTCTTTCTTTCCCTGGCAATGGCGCCAAGAACATGGTGCCAATACCATGGTTCACAACTTCGATACAACTAACCAGCAAGTGCACTGGGTCGTCCAAGTAATACCTTACGTGAGTAAGGGTCGAATCCCACGGAGATTGTTGGTATGAAGCAAGCTATGGTCACCTTGCAAATCTCAGTCAGGCAGATATAAAATAATCATGGAGTTTTTGAATATTATATAATAGAATAGGGATAGAGATACTTATGTAAATCATTGGTAGGAATTTCAGATAAGCGAATGGAGATGCTTTTCGTTCCTCTGAACCTCTGCTTTCCTGCTATCTTCATCCAATCAGTCTTACTCCTTTCCATGGCTGGCTTTATGCAAGGGCAACACCGTTGTCAGTGGCTACATCCCCTCCTCTCAGTGAAAAATATGCTCACATGCTCTGTCACAGCACGGCTAATCATCTGTCGGTTCTCGATCATGCTGGAATAGGATTCACCCTCCTTTTGCGTCTGTCACTAACGCCCAGCACTCGCGAGTTTGAAGCTCGTCACAGTCATTCAATCATTGAATCCTACTCGGAATACCACAGACAAGGTTTAGACCTTCCGGATTCTCTTGAATGCCGCCATCATTCTAGCTTAAACCACGAAGATTCTGGTTAGGAGATCTAAGAGATATTCATTCTAGCTTATTTCATGTAGAACGGAAGTGTTTGTCAGGCACGCGTTCATAATGGAGAAGGATGATGAGCGTCACACATAATCATCACCTTCATCATTCTTGGGTGTGAATGGATATCTTAGAAGAGAAATAAGAAGAATTGAATAGAAAACAGTAGTACTTTGCATTAATCTTTGAGGAACAGCAGAGCTCCACACCTTAATCTATGGAGTGTAGAAACTCTACCGGATGAAAATACAAAAGTGAAGGTCCAGGCATGGCCGAGATGGCCAGCCCCCTAAAGCGGTATCAATAGTCTCCTCAGATGAACAATGGATTAAAACTGAGACCAAAGATATCTAATACAATAGTAAAGGGTCCTATTTATAATAAACTAGTCACTAGGGTTTACATGAGTAAGTAATTGATGCATAAATCCACTTCCGGGGCCCACTTGGTGTGTGTTTGGGCTGAGCTTGAGTGTGGCACGTGTAGAGGTCCTCCTTGGAGTTGAATGCCAGTTTTAGTGCCAGTTTGGGCGTTCAACTCTGGTTTTGGCTCCTTTTCTGGCGCTGGACGCCAGATTTGGGTAGAAAGCTGGCTTTGAACGCCAGTTTACATCTTCTATTCTTGGCCAATGTATGGACTATTATACATTGCTGGAAAGCCCTGGATGTCTACTTTCCAACGCAATTGGAAGCGCGCCATTTCAAGTTCTGTAGATCCAGAAAATCCACTTTGAGTGCAGGGAGGTCAGAATCCAACAGCATCAGCAGTCCTTCTTCAACCTCTGAATCTGATTTCTGCTCAAGTCCCTCAATTTCAGCCAGAAAATACCTGAAATCACAGAAAAACACACAAACTCATAGTAAAGTCCAGAAATGTGAATTTAACATAAAAACTAATGAAAACATCCCTAAAAGTAACTAGATCCTACTAAAAACATACTAAAAACAATGCCAAAGAGCGTATAAATTATCCGCTCATCACAACACCAAACTTAAATTGAGTACTGTTGGATGCAGCTTGCATTCCATTCAGACTCTGAGAGATCATTTTGACTTGCAGAGTCAATATTTTATTCTGAGCCAATATGGCATTCAGAGTATCAACCTCAAGAACTCCCTTCTTCATAGGCGTCCTATTGCGCACAGGATTCCTTTCAGAAGTGTACATGAACTGGTTATTAGCAACCATGTCAATGAGTTCTTGAGCTTCTGCAGGCGTTTTCTTTAGGTGAATGGATCCACCTGCAGAAGTGTCCAGTGACATCTTTGATAGCTCAGATAAATCATCATAGAATATATCCAGGATGGTCCATTTTGAAAGCATGTCAGAAGGACACTTTTTGGTCAACTGTTTGTATCTTTCCC
>NC_029787.2:58734974-58735358 GCF_000816755.2 Arachis ipaensis | reverse complement strand
TAAAAAAGTCAACTCAAATTTTCGAATTTGATGAGAGAAAAAGGGAAAGATATTTTTTTGATTTTTTTTGAATTTTTTTGAAAACATGAAAATTATGCAATGCATGAAATTTTTAGATCAAAACAATGAATGCATGCAAGAATGCTATGAATGTCAAGATGAACACCAAGAACACTATGAAGATCATGATGAACATCAAGAACATATTTTTGAAAAATTTTAATGCAAAGAAAACATGTAAGACACCAAACTTAGAATTCTTTAATGCTTAGACACTAAGAATTCAAGAATGCATATGAAAATCATGAAAAGACACAAAACAAAAAAAATCATCAAGATCAAACAAGAAGACTTACCAAGAACAACTTGAAGATCATGAAGAAC